>NC_088650.1:30013660-30138660 GCF_964019385.1 Sycon ciliatum | reverse complement strand
ACTCGGCTGTCTCTCAACTGAGAAAGTGATGCACAACAGTAAACTTCGACTTTTTTTCTTGTATTTTTTACTCTTTTTCACACATGCTCCCACCCCTAACACACCTCACTCACATGCACACGCACACAGCAACAAAAAGTCAAACTCTGGGAGGACAGCAGCAATAGCAAGAAGAAAAAGGAAGACAAAAAAGAACTGCATTAATTTTCTCGTTTCTTTCCTACGTCAGCCAACGAGAAATGAGGCATGTTTTGAATTATCCACAACTGTGACTGCCATGATTGTGATGGGATCATGTGGCTGTGATTGACTACTGAATTTTGAGTGGCGTATCTGGCTTGTGTGTTCTATGCTCCCTGCAGATCCAAGCTCTGTGGAGAGGTGAGTACTGAGCCGTCATCCATATGTATGGCAACATACAAAGTTTACTACAGACGTTGTTGAGCACTGCACACGAGAACGTCTCGTTTTCGGTTTCAGATTCACGCAAAATGCACGTAGTTGACTTGATTGTACGGGGTACTTTAGCCCTACACTATACATGTATGTGGTTGTCAAATGCATGGTATGTGTGGGACGGTTCTTGCGTGTCCAGTGGCATTGAGGTGCTAATTCTGCGCATCCTCCACAATGCGGAAACAACATGCTAGTGCCTATTCAAACTTTTCCAGTTCACAAGGCTGTGTACTTCTTTTGCCTGTGTGCCTGCCGATAAAGGTTACGTGGTGCGGCGGGACATCAGTGACTTCTACGCCAGGAAACGGTTTCTGGAAGGACTGACGGTCAAAGAGGAAATCTTCCGGTGAGTCGTCACAACCTTAGAGAATTCACGGTTCGCGGGCCGAGTTTCCGCATCCGTAGGAACGCCACCACCCTCTATGGATGAAGGCGCAGATGCACAACCTTAGCTGAATACGATTTACTCTTGACATAAATTATTATGCAGGTCATTGGACAGGTTTGCAGGATGTATGGAATCAAGCAAGAGTACGAGTGTGAGATCGCCTAATCACAGCCCGCCGCGCGAAGCGCGAAGGGCTGTGATGCAGGCTGATCGAGCACGAGTATGAGTGTTTTGATTGCATTTCTGACATGCACCCACGCTTGAAACTCATATCGAACTAACTTGTAAATACTTCGCGAAGGGCTGTGATTGGCTGATAGAACGTGAACACGACTGTTTTGATTGGATTTCTGACATGAACACACACTTCGATCTTCCTATCGCGCTTGAAATCACGACTCCCAGCCTTCTCGAGCCCGAGTCGAGTAAAAAAAGCGAGCTTGATCAGTGAATCAAAGCCCTAGTGGAGCGGGCTTTGATCGTAAAATCAAAGCCCGCCTGGGCGAGCTTTGATGGGAAAATCAAAGCCCGCTCCACTAAATATGGAGTTCTACTTCTTGTAGCATGCTTTGATCGCCTCATCTAGGCCCTGCTAGGTGCAATGCGATTGGTCATCTCCATGCCTACAGTCTTGTGACATGTCAGAAACCTGGTTCATGACATGCCCAGGAGTCAGGTTATTTCTCCAAGTAGTTTGACGCAAAGCAACGCAATGCTATTTAGCACCGACTACAGTGACATGGAGACTAGATAACTGACAACCACTTCATAGGCAGCCGGTGCTACGTCCCTGTTGGGCATCATATGAAGTTAGTTTCAACTAATTCCTGGCTTTAAAAAGCCAAGAGATGCCGCGAATTGCAAGCTCTGGATTACTTTATTGCGTTATCAAAACTATGGGGCTTATTACGAGTCAGTCACCAGTTATGTATTCATCAATTATGGTACGGCTTACTGTAGAGCATATGCAACTCCCTTCAGTTTAGACTGTCTTTGGGAAATCTTCATTCTTTGTCATCGTTGTCGTAGTCGTTGTTGTATTCCTTTCTTTAATTGTCAAAATAGACAATAAAATGGTTACGATGCTTACATGTCCTCATCTAGTTGACCGCAGTCAGTGTGGCATTTCAAAGCAGATAACTACTTCATATTATTATATTTATAAGGGAGTGATGTCCATCTAGACTTTGAACTTCCAGTTGATTCCTAGTTTGGACTGTGTATAGTAGGTTTTGGACCAATGGACTCTATATAGGGGATGGACAACATATAGGGGCTGGACGCTCTACTGAGTCCAACATATATACATGTGTGTTCATGGTGTCCCTACTTCCAATTGACAGGAAAGAGCTACTCACGGAGAGGCAGAGGGCATTAGTAGCTGCACAGAGGGAGCAAAACAACGCAGAAATGGTATGTATGTACACGGGCAGTAGTTCCAGTTGTTGCCATGGTGTCTGAGTCTGTTTTGCCGTTTTGAACAAACCTTGCAGCTTCCTGCATGCTGGGAGTAAGTGTATGCCCGGGGCGTGGCTCTATTGTTTCGATTTTTTTGAACTGGTGTTGTGTAAACGTGTATGTGTGTGTGTGTGTGTGTGTGTGTGTGTGTGTGTGTGTGTGTGTGTGTGTATGTGTGTGTGTGTGTGTGTGCCATATGGTGCAGTGGTATGTGCAGCGATTTCCAATCGATAGGTTGTGGGTTCGATTCCCGACGATTATGGTCACACACGTCTTTCTTCTCTTTCTCAGACTCTTCCTGACTTTTCTTTCATTCTCCTGGGTGGTTACCAACAGCCAGTGTATGCCGGAGTATGTGGTGTGGTGTGTGTGTAGAAGAAGAAAAAAAAAGAAAAAAAAGAAAAAATGGAAAAATGAAAAATAGGGATTCACTGGCCAGAAAAAGTCACTTCAAACAGCTGTGTGGTGGATACCAGGCTAAAAATAGTGGCGGTCAATTCATCAGCCTTGCAAGCTGTTGAATGGTGTAATTCCAGCACAAGTTGCTATGTCTAACATAGCTGTTCGCTATCATCGCTTCCGCGATGGGCATGTCTGAGGTCTGAGGTCTGAGGTGTGTGTGTGTGTGTGTGTGTGTGTGTGTGTGTGTGTGTGTGTGTGTACAGGATGAAATCACCCGCATTGCCGAGCAACATCATCACATGGCCAGCACAGTATCAGTAAGTACATGATGTGGTGACACATGCCTGCTTGCGTGGCATTGCTTATACAGTTAGGCCCCAAGTGCAAAACTGGCGCCCTATTACAGTTCCGATTGCATGGCTGTATTTGTACATGCGTATGTGTAGCCACATTCGTACCACTTGTAGGGCGGCACGAGCCATGCAAGTTGAGAGCGTCAAAGTCAAACTTTGGGTCGGATTTCATCGAGCACAACTGTCGTTCTCAACTCTTTCCACCTGATGATTATATCATACGTTTTCTTTCTGATGTCCAT
This sequence comes from Sycon ciliatum, assembly GCF_964019385.1. NCBI lineage: Eukaryota > Metazoa > Porifera > Calcarea > Leucosolenida > Sycettidae > Sycon > Sycon ciliatum. The sequence continues at coordinate 30,135,361 of NC_088650.1, read as the reverse complement.
GGCACTGTTCTGTAATGACTTAACAAAATTTGGAGAGATGGGAGTGATATAGGAACAGGAAAACGGGTAACTCGAATCCTTTCACCCCTGAAGAAGGAACATTGTCACTGAAGATGACTTCTGCCGTCCGTCTCACCAGGATAAGAATACTCTCTATGTTGGGTGGGTGTTTGCTGCAGACTCGTGGCGTGTACAACAGCTTCAACTGCACAGAAAGGTACGTATTTCATGTTAAAAGCTGGCGTTCTCGAGTCCCAGTTTGCGGGAAGTTGTTTTCCACCCCATGCAACCCATTTGGGATTGGGTACCTGACTTCGGTTGGGGATGCAAGGGGAAGAGGAAGAGGAGATTAGCACCAGCCTCACCATGTCGAGATCATTGAAACAGGAGGTCTCGTGCGTCTCCTGCCCCTACGGGCACATTACCCTATGGGCTACCTTTATCTGTACACAGCAGAAGAAATTGAGTTTATAAGTTGCTGATGATCATGATGTGTTGTGTACCATGAGCGAGCCAATGACATCATACCTTTGGCACAGTGACATCACCATGCATTTGACCCAGTGTACATGTCATGTGTGCAGTATAGAAGAAGGCTGCTACTGGTGATATGAACAGCAGTTTGGTTCATTGAGGAGTGTCTTGGAAAGTCTACAGCCCCCCCCCCTCCCCCCCCCCCACCCCTCCCACACGTACACATACATACAGAGTACAGCACTCGCTAGAGACAGTCTTTAGGCGTGTCCTCCACAGCTTTGTTTATGCATTGTATACATGCGTTTAAGCTCTGCTTTCCGTTCTGTAATTGTTTTATGTGAAGGAACCGAGCCATCGATGACACGATGCATGCCAGGTCACGTCATCTAAAACCATCGGAAGTATGGCACGAGCGCATGGAGCAGCACTATTTCACCGTCAATGCCAAGCTACCGGCAGAGACAAGCGGGATGACAGATCCCACTGCCAGCGGCATGAAGTGGACCGGACGGCTTGCCACAGTGCGAGATCGCCGTGCAGATTGGAAGTCAAATGTTCCAGTACTGCCGCCCATCCAAGGCAGTTTACAGGTATGACTGTGAACTCTGATGCGTGGAGAGACTGTTCACTGGTCCGAACTATAAACTAGTGACTCGGGCAGTGCTCCCTGAGGGTAGAGCTCAGCAGAACCATGATACTAAGTCTTATAAAAAGACTAGTTGAGAAAGGTGCATTAACAATGGGTGCCGAAAAACAGGCTGCAGAAGGACATCCAGGCTAGGAAGTAACCATTAGGAAAAATACCAGACTGGAAGTAAAGACTGATTAGAAAAGTGGTTTCATGTAACACTGCATGGACAGTGCACTTGTAGCAGTACAGGAAAAGATTGAGGCTCTGCTCAAACTGGCCACATCACTAGTGTTAAGCGGAGACGCCCCCCCCCCCCCTCGTTCTTTACTGCTCGATATTACTGTATGGAGGTGTTGGTGCTTGAGAGCTGTCCTGTAAGAGAGTCATTCCCGGCGTAGATTTCTTCCTGGTACTGTGCATACGTAGATCCCTTGCGGCTCTTTCAGTTGGCATACAGTATCATGACTTTGAATGACTGCCACAAATCCGTTGGGTGCGGTCCTCTGTGTCTTCTCTTTGTGATAAGAGAAATTCATGGAATCTAGAGAGCATGAACGCAAATGTGCATTGGTATGCGACACCTGCAGGCATGCCCCAGCTTGAAGTGTGGCTGATATAGGATTCAAATTGCTTTTTTACCATTCCAAGTTTTCAATTTATGCTGACGAGATATATCGGCATGCCTCAAGACAATAGTCGATGAGATGTTAGGCCAGTGGTAGCTCATGATGGATGTGACAGGTAGTCTCTCTTTCTCATTTCCATCCACAGGGACCTTTCCTTCCACCCGATCTGGTGAAAGCTCAGCGCAAACGACCAGCGCATCGCTCCGTCCACAGCACATCGGACTATCAGAACGCCAGGGAAACTAAGTGAGTTAGGGTTTGAACGGATCAGAATCACCTTACTGTAGCCCCAACATCATGCACTTGTTCTTAATGAAATTGAGGGAAGTGAATAGCTGTTTTGTGTTTTCACTGGTTTGCTGATGTACTGCATCAACGATACTATAATTATAGAGAGTGGATAGGAGAGGTCTCACTGTAATGCAGGCAAAACTGCAGGGGCGTCGGAAGGTTATTTAGGGTGGTGCGTTCAGCCACCTGAGGTACAATTCACTTGTTGAGACGGGGTGGCTCCGCTGAAAATTTTCGAAAATTCAGAGTCCAATGTGACATCAGTGCTTTTGATTGGATCACGGGTTAGCTGGGGCGAAGAGTGGTACGGTCAATACCATAGTGACCGTAGCGTGTCCGACGCCGCCCCTCAACTGCGATTGTTGAATGATGCATTGCTGGTTGTGGTCTACTGCTTGCGAGTGCACACCTGCTCATGTGATGTGTTTTGTTCCTCTCTCTCTGCAGTGCTGCACAAGTGCTATCTGAGCGAAGAAAACGAATGCACGATCCAAAGTTAGTATAGTAACACACTGTACATGGCGATACTTTCAATCATTTATCCTAATGTTACCCTATCTCCCCGAATACAAGTCGCACCTGTTTATGCTAAACATGAAGGGCAAGGAGGGTGATGTGAGTTAAAATCGAGTGTGACAACCTACGTATTGAAACCATATTGCTCAGACCTAAAAGTGGTGGTGCGACTTATAATCGGGGATATTCGGTACGTATCAGACAAGGTCCAACAATTTGCCCATGTAATGAACAGTTAATTGTGCCGTGGTTTGGTATACACGTACTATGACTTGTAGCAAAGCAGGCGCAGCGCTTGTGAGGTCATTGCTTGTTACGTTTGGTTTGCTTTGCACAGGTTAAAACCGTTCACCAAGGTCGAGTACCAGCCAGTCAGCTTCATACACTGCAAGAGTCCTGTTCAGAAGTAAGTCTTCCCTAAGTACTACTAGCTGGGCGTTTGGAAGAAGCACGGCCCTAATTCTAGACTCCAAAACTTGCATATAATAATAATAAATAATAATAAAACTTGCATATAGTCTGTGGCTAACAGAGTTGCATGGGTCTAGTCCGAGAACACGACATAGCGTTACATCAGGTGGTGAATGGGATTCAAAATTGGGAGGGTTGTATTCAAAATGCATATGTGGTTGTCAGGACTACACAATAACTACTGGTTTGGTGCAAAGTTCAATTAGTAACATCTGCTGCACGATGTATCGGAGGCTCCTAGAGCCAAGTCAGTCTGACTCAGAATAATGTATGCTGCAGGTGTTGGGGTTGACACATCTCATCTTCCCAGGAGGGTCAGCTACTTTGCCACTGCTGGTTCAAGGGAAACATGATTTGTGATGTGAGGGTATGAGTACTCCCAAAGATACCGATGACTCGGCACGTGTCCTTCTCTGTCTTATTCTCCTGGAGCTTCTTTCATTCTCCCTGGCGGCAACCTGGCAGTAACCGATGGTAACCACAGGCAGTAGTGCATGCTGGAGCTTGTCATGTGTGTGTGCTCGAAAAAAGAGAAAGTGAAAAGGAGAAGAAAAAGAGCAACTGGGAAGATGTTGGGGCTACAGTGGCCAGAAAACCACTTCAAACACGAGTGAGTTGAAAACCCAGAAATCCACCCACAGAGGCTAAGGGACAGGATCAACTTAGCTTTCTTTGATACTAGAACACAGTTCACTGAGAAAGATATGTTGCATTATTGATAGCATGTCGGAAGGTGACCAGGCACAGGGGATCGTGATTATAGTGCTATCAGTGTGCCCCATGGCCACACCATTGCCTGTCGTGTCTTTCCCCATTACAGAGCCGAACACGGTACCATTCATTTCCGAGATCCTGCCAGCATTTCCTCTCCAGACAAGGTAAGCACCGCAATAAACCTGAAAGGCATGCAGTCAGTGTCAGACTCTCTTACGCACTGATAGACCAGTGGGGCCAGGCAGGCTGGACGGATGGTCACGTGGTATGAAGCCACATGATTTGGCTCAATGCAGCACTAGACTCTCCGCCTTACGCAGTGATAGACCAGTGGAGGCAGGCTGTACACGATATGCACCCGGTATGAGGCATTTTGCTCAACTTGGTAATGCGACACTCTCATGCCTACGACTTTGATGAGACCATGTTCATCCAGATGCTTGATAATATAGCTATGAATAAGATGAAGGCCGCAGACATCACGCAACTACGTTACTTGTTCGACATGTATGACTGTGTATCTTGTAACAAAAATATTATTGAAACCCAGAATCGATTTTTCAGATGCTTGTTATTTGAGACTATCCACTCTTGTTCCTGATCCGACCTGGTGCAGATAGCTGAACCAAGTGTATTTGCTGTTCTCAACTGGTGTTGTTGTTCCTAGGATTTTCAACTTCATGCTCTCAGCCGGAAAATCCCGCTGTTTGACGGCTTCAACAAGACATACTCTTCATGAGTGACCAGAAATCGCAATATACTTTGAAGTGTGAGACAGGAAGAAGTACGCTGCGTGAGATACTCCTGCCTGCCCTTGACAACGTCTGTGCTGTATGTAAAAGTGTGTGATGTGCAAATTTTGGATTGTTCATTTTCTCTTTTTGTCGCTTCCTACGTCAAACTTGAATATTTCCTATACAGGTCAGATTGTAATGTCACCCATGCGTGGTCTTCACAATAAACCCCATAGAAGGTCTGAGCCCAGATGCTTGTGAACATAGCTGTGTTTCAGGAGACTCACGTTGATTCTGTCTTGCTATATAAAAAATAATTATTGTGTTTTAAAAAGCTGCTACTTCGAAGTATTGTTGAATAGATGTCGTACATGTCTTTCAACGTCAGTATTTGAGGTGTTTTGTATGGTATGATATCACAGGCACTGCTAAAGTTGTGCCCTCTGTAACTACAGTGAAACTGTCTAAGACGACCGCTCACGGGACCTTCAAAACCTGGTCTCTGTTACCAGATGGTCTCCTTATCCAGGGTCATTTGACTGGAAAATTGTGGAAATAGCATCCCTTGGTCCTGGTTTCAATGGTCTTTTGGAACAGGTGGTCGCCTTATCCAGGGTCATTTGACTGGAAATAGCATCCCTTGGTCCTGGTTTCAATGGTCTTTTGGAACAGGTGGTCGCCTTATCCAGGGTCATTTGACTGGAAATAGCATCCCTTGGTCCTGGTTTCAATGGTCTTTTGGAACAGGTGGTCGCCTTGACAGGTTTTACTCTACATGTCGACTGCTGTGTGGCAGGAGCTGATCCAGAACTACACAAGTTACCATTATTCTTTGGACGTAGACCCCCGGCATGCATGTGGTACTGGGGGGCACAAGGGTCAAAGAGCGGCCCTGCCAACTAAAGGCGATTTTCTTTCCACCTTCAATGTTTGAACTTGCATGCGTATTTCAAAGAGCTTCGAGACTCAGCACCACTGGATACTGTAAACCGTGAAGTTATTGCGATGGTCTAATTTCTGCGAAATTCGCGACCGCATGGAAATCGCGAAATTTAGACAGCGCGAAAAGGAGATCCATGAAAGGTTTAGCAAGAATGCCACAGGTTTAGCAAGAATGCCATTCTGCAATCGCAAAATTAAAACCTCGCAAACCTGTCCGAATTCTGAAAACGCGAACTAAAAATGCCGCGAAAATTTCACGCTTTACAGTACTACATACTGTAAGTTTACAAATTTTAGGTCCATTCAAATTTCGGCCTCCCAGGGCAAAAAACCCATTTTGGCCGCATCAAATTTTCGGCCCGTGCTGCTGCAGCCTGCATACACTGTCGCAATGAACCTTGCGAAACAAATTTTCGCCCAAGCACGACCAGGCTGAAAATAGCCGAAAATAAATATGCGCCGAATATTTGTTGACTTACAGTACTAGCCTATGGTGGTGTGAAATGCTAGCCCGTCAGTGTGCCCCCTCACGACGCCCTGCATAATAGCCTGTTAATAGCCTGGTGAGTGTTGTGTGCACCGTCTTGTCATAGCTATATACCGGTGGCCGTGTGCTAAGGTCGCACAGCATGCCTGATGGTGTTTTTGTAGGTGTATCATGTGTGTGTGTGTGTGAGTGTGTGTGTGTGTGTGTGTGTGTGTGTGTGTGTGTGTGTGTGTGTGTGTGTGTGTGTGTGTGTGTGTGTGTGTGTGTGTGTGTGTGTGTGTGTGTGTGTGTGTGTGTGTGTGTGTGTGTGTGTGTGTGTGTGTGTGTGTGTGTGTGTGTGTGTGTGTGTGTGTGTGTGTGTGTGTGTGTGTGTGTGTGTGTGTGTGTGTGTGTGTGTGTGTGTGTGTGTGTGTGTGTGTGTGTGTGTGTGTGTGTGTGTGTGTGTGTGTGTGTGTGTGTGTGTGTGTGTGTGTGTGTGTGTGTGTGTGTGTGTGTGTGTGTGTGTGTGTGTGTGTGTGTGTGTGTGTGTGTGTGTGTGTGTGTGTGTGTGTGTGTGTGTGTGTGTGTGTGTGTGTGTGTGTGTGTGTGTGTGTGTGTGTGTGTGTGTGTGTGTGTGTGTGTGTGTGTGTGTGTGTGTGTGTGTGTGTGTGTGTGTGTGTGTGTGTGTGTGTGTGTGTGTGTGTGTGTGTGTGTGTGTGTGTGTGTGTGTGTGTGTGTGTGTGTGTGTGTGTGTGTGTGTGTGTGTGTGTGTGTGCGCGAGGAGTGCTGGAGCCTAAAGTCTAATCCGTCACCCCAATACTCAGGGTGTAATTCCAGTGTGCTGTGATTTTTGCCCGTCGTACAAATTACCATGCTCGTAAAAACATTACACGTACATATACAAGCCTAGCCATTCCTTTGTGATGTTGCACTAATTCCTGTAATGTATTTATTGCTTTAGCACTTGGTTAAGGCAATCTAAAAGATCTGAATGATTAGTATAGCATACTATAGCTACATAAAAGTCCGTATTAATAAGTCCTAACTATTCAGTATTCTGAGTGACTATTCTCGCAAACTTCACATAATTATGCAGATCTGTATGAAGGGCATAGCTACTACGAAGTACATGTACTTCGAAGTACAGTAAACATGTCAAGGCGACCACTCGGATAAGGCGACCACCTGCCCCAGAAGACCACTGTAACCAGGACCAAGGGATGCTATTTCTAGTCAAACGACCCTGGATAAGGAGACCACCTGTACACGGAGACCACATTTTGAAGGTCCTTTGAGAGGTCGGCTTACACAGGTTTCAGTGTACATTGTATAAAAAGTCTCATTACCTCCCTAATACACATGTACTACAACTAACTTGGACTTGTTGGAGTCGTGTTGGTGGTGTGGTGAACAAGGTCGGCCTGAGAGCGCATGTGGTGCCACCGTGACTGGGGTGGTTGGACGGAATGAAAAACGAGGAAGCCTTCTGTAGAATCAGGCACCAGGAGCAAAACCTGATAGTGACGAATTGCAGTACTGCGGTAGGCCAAGGAGACTATCACGACTTTCGCACCCAGCAGAGAGAGATGCCGAAGAGTCAAGACTGAAAAGGCCCACAATCATGCACTCGGATAAACCAAGTCACAGTTAGCTAGGTTCCACAGAGCTCTTCCGTACCGGTGTACAGATAGTGTATGTAGGCTAAGTCTCCAAGCTTCACGATTGCCCCCAGCTAGCATGACAATGATAACATGACTGATTGTGCTTGCATGATTTGTAGGCTGGCTGCATCAATATTAATTTATGATACCGATCTACATCATAGTACATGTACCCCAAGTTCTTGCCCAGGGACGTCAATTGAATAATAATTATTACTAGTATCCTATCCACGATGGGAATTAGCCGTATTGCGTGACCGATCCTTTCAATGTTCTTATCTTTCCTTTTCCTTTTCCACCTTGACTCCTCCTTGGTTTCCCTTTTCTCTCTAGCTCTTCTCTTGTGCCTTGTTGCTATTATTCACTTTTAAAATGTGGGGCTTTGAATAACAATGATAACCGTTGAGTCATGCATAGTTTTCATGAGGGAGTATTTGACAGATTCGTATCGTAGGGGAAATCGGGTTGTCCAACTGCGAAATGTCAGTGACAGCTGTCATGCATGCAATCGAGCAGTGGCTTCTGGAAGCGTCCACGACCACGACGCGGGGGGGGGGGGGGGGCTCCAACTGCAAATTCCCTGCGGTTCCTACCAACCAACAACTTACCTCATACTGAGAGAAAGTAAGTTTTAGTACGTGTGCATAGAAATTATAGTCGAAGACATGATGGCATAAAAAATATTTGATAAAAGGTAAAAACACAACCAATCCACATTACTCAAGAGTCAGGGCTGTGTATTCACTGGGTGTAAGATAGGGATAAGAAGAACTGCAGTGTATTTACAGCCATTGGCATTTATCTCCTTTCTTCCTGTTGTTTAATTACTGGCCGGCGTGTATTTACCGCCATATTGCCAGGTGCGTGTTTACCACCATAATTATGAATAAAAATGAACTCAATCTGCGGACAGAACTGTTTCGTCCTAATAAAAATGAATAAAGTTTCAGAAAAAAAGAAGAACTCCTGTTATTACATGTACAAACAAATACCACCGGTCCCTCGGAGTCGGTGTTCATCCAAAAGAGGTTTGACTTTACATGTATGTATCCTCAAGTAACCATGGTAACTGAGTGTTACTCTCTACTCTCACACACGACCAAAGAACACTTCAAGTCTTTCACGTGGGATAGGACGGGTAGCTAGTTTGAAGTTTTATTTTTACATCGCAAACCAAACGGGCATTGATGTCCAATAATTATTATGATGGCGATAGAAAAAAAAGTGTGGCTCGATAAAGCTGCACTTGAGAAAATGAAAAAAACAGTCAATAGGAAGTACATGTACCGGTCATTACAAGTCAAGTTAGAACGAATTTATCAATCAGAGAGAAATATGAAGATGAGGACCTACATGTATGCCAGAGGGAGGTACTATTTTCAGTTGGTTGGCTTACCGAAATCACTAACGTCTGTATGAGTGTATCCTGGTATCGTTATCATGGTTATGCAGACTACAACTACTTACATGTACAAGTAGAATGATAGACTCTAGTCTAGATAGACCCGGCCCAATGTCATTTTTTATTATGTGCTTGCAATGCATGCAGTTGGCTGCCACGTGAAAAACGTCGCTGACGTGCATGTCGTTGGCGCATGCATGGCCAACATGAACAAACACTGCACTGGAACTCAGCCAATGACTGAATGAGGCTTTCATTTTGACATCCTCCATCTGTCGACACGCGTCCCAGATAGACTAGTTCTCTACCCGTACCCACTCTGCACTGTCTGTGGATCTACTGCCAGGATCTGGATGGTGGACACATCTGCGTACACCAACAGGCAACACTACACTAATAGTAATACGCTACAGCACGAAGTCCAGTTTTCGCATGATTGCGAAACGGTCTCTGAAGCTGATGCACTGCCGAGTGTTGCGCGATCGGAGGCGGCGACCTGGATCAGCTGCATGTGCATGCATGCAAGACGAAAAACCCCCATAAAAACCCTCACTGGCATCAGCACGCAACTGCAGTTCGCATGGTTCGCACGTCGTGCATGTGTTCTGCACCTCTGTCTCTGTGTCTGACTCTCTGAATACTTCCCGCTACATGTATGTTAGTAGTTTTCATTCAAACTCATATCCATAATCGAGTAATAATATACGAGCCACCTAACCTGCAAAACACCAACTGCGGGTGATAAACAATCGTCTTCCTACGTGTCGTTCAGATCGTCAGTCACTACACCGACCGGTGATACCTGTTGGGTATTTGTGGTCCATGAGGTAGCCGCGCACTCGCTGCATGTACGTCGAAGAGATCAGTATGTCAAGCACCGACGTGGAAGCAGGCCTCAAGACCCAGGAAACCGTTGAGACGGGGTTCAGGGATCCGCACGTTTCTGTAGCGGCTGACGGTAACTTGGATGATGAGGAGAAAGCGTATAGCGTTCACGACGCACCTGGCGAAACGGCTGGTGCTCTGCAAACGACATCGCGCCAATACTCGGAGCTGCAGACGAACGAACTGGAACGGCAGCAGTCGCTTCGGGGCAACGTTACGCTGAGCTGGCACAATCTGAAGGTTGATCTTGTGTTCGAGCGAGGATGTCTGAGCAAATTGAGAGGGGAGCCGGCACCAGAACCAAAGCCTATATTGAAGAAAGGTAACAGTTAGTGCCTTTTCTAATTTGATTTAAATAATTCAATGCATTGTCAGGTAAAAGAAAGGGAAAATACCTAAATCTCGAATCTTGTTATGATACACGATCATTTTGAAGTTTGGGTGATCCGCATACGTTCTCCGGTCTGTAATGTTCGTCCGTAAAACTGACAAACACATCAACTGCACAACAAGCAACACATGACGATGTTTCCTTTTCATCCTTTTCTTGCACAGTGAGCGGCTCGGTGCGTCCAGGATGGCTGGTGGCCGTGATGGGAGCCAGGTGAGAGGAGATTATTATTTTATTCATATTTTTACTAGGGCAGTCCCCACACACACACAGGCATAGACCTATGCCATGGTCTGCTTACAGGGTGCCCTAGCCACGTGAAGATAGCGGAGTGGAATGCAGCAGAGATGCAGTGGAAACATTACATTTGGCTGGTATACTTCACTCTCTATGGACATTTTTCACGTTTGGCGTGAGACTTGGCTGGAGGCCGAATTTTCCGTGTCCGTAGCAACACCACCACCCTCTGTGGATCAAGCTGCACATTACTTGTCTACAACTACAAGTACAGTGAAACCTGTTCACGGCGACCGCTCAGAGGACCTTAAAAATGTGGTACCCCCCCCCCCCCAACGTTTTAATGTCTTCCACACATAGTTGTAGATACAGTACTGCCGGGCGCCGAAGAACGGCCAGGCTAGAATTTCACCAATTTCGGAACGGTGCAGGCTGGATTTTTGCAGATAAGAACGGAAACCGTAATATACACTATAATGTACACTCAGACGACGTATAACTCTGCATAAATGTACATGCAAGACTGTACCATTGGATAAGAACGAAACTGCTGTGTTCGATAAAAATATGAACAGGCTAGGCTAGAGCACTGACCTCCAGTTCTTCGACGCCCGGCAGGACTGTACTTTAAGACATGTGATAGTAAGTTACGTTGTGTCGCTCACCGTGTCCTGCACTTCAATATCTTCAACAGTTCTGATTGGGGCCAAGCAGGTGGTCATGGTGATGATTGAATGGCGCTGAGAATGTGTACATGGCGTGGAGACTGTTTTATGTGTACGTGGCGTGGAGACTGTTTGGCCATTCCAGCTGTTCTCGCATACTACGCATTTCGTACGAGTCCAGCGTGGTCTCATGGATGCTTTTGTGTCTGTGTTGTTTGACTGTGGCAGCGGTGCAGGCAAGACAACACTGCTCAATGCTCTCTGTGGACGCTCAGGTAGCAACATGTCCCTGGAGGGTAAGTTGTGCTATTGTCCATGCTGGTATCCTGGATCTACAGCTCATGAGCAACGTCAGCACCCGTACAAATATCCCACTGCCATTACATGTAACTACTCGATTAGTTTACTGTAAAACCGGAAAGTTTAACGACCAAAAAGTTAACGTGAAGAAAGTTTTTAACGGTGGCTACCTGGCCACCCATCTGTATGTGCATCTTTACACAGACACCTCAAACCGGGTTCGCGATAACGTTTCTTCAAATAACGAAAAAATTGGTCGTTAAAGCGTTAGACTTTCTGGTTTTACGGTACCATAATTATGGAGGGTAGATATGCATAGCAGACTCAGCGGAGGATGTTCAGGTTGGTTGTAACTCTGAGTTTCATGCCGTTAGGCAATCATCAGACAACTGAACGTCCTCCGCTGAGTCTGCTATGTACTTAGCTCTGTCTCTGACGCCAAAAGTTGAGCACTCTGCAGCTCGGGGATCAACGGATTTGAGGGTAGATATGCTACACAAGTATTCAATCTAGGTTTCTCTACTGCTCTTGTATGGTATGATATTATACATAAGTAAATGCCAGTCTTTGTCAACTTCCTTTCTTTCATGAGAAGAAGGGAGAAATTCCACCCAACAACACTAGCCTCCTGCTCGACCCATACAACTTCCACGTTGCTATCATGGGAAGAAAATTCAGTTGAGAAGTTGAGAGACCTACTTCACAGCTCTTTTTCTCTTCCAGAGCTAGTCAATGGAGTTGGAGTTAGGTGTATACGTTTTAGTGGAAGACTTGCAATTGGTGGAATCATGGACACAGTGAATGGGGTTTTCGGCCTTTGACCACTTCACTTTGTGGTGGGTCTGATCTACTCACCTCCCACCGCTTTAGGAGCTGCATCTGCGCCTTGATCATCGAGGGTGGTGGTGTTCCTATGGATGTGGAAAACGTGGCCTCTAGCCAAGTCTCAAGCGACCCGTGAATTTGAATGATTTTCTGCAACTGTTGCTATGTTCTGCAGGCGTTCTGAACATCAACGGTCAGCTGGTCACACCGCACGATATCAAGCGTATCTCAGCATATGTACAGCAGCAGGACCTGGCCTTCGCCACTCTGACCGTCTTTGAACACCTGAAATTCCAGGTACGCCTATGTAGAATGAACATACAGTCGACTCCTGATATAACGAACTCCATTGTGCAGGAGAATTAGTTCTTTTTCAGCCGAAGTTCGTTATAACAGAAATGAACTTACACTGTGGGTTTGAACTGGGACATGGACAATGGTTCACTATATAACAAAAAGTTGCTATATGTGAGTTCGTTATAAGTGGAGTCGATTGTACTTGTAAACCATCTCTTCCTTTGATAATGCTCGATCTCATCCCACCAACAGAAACGGTTGGAACGGTTGTGTTCTGAAGTACTTGTATGATCTGTACCTTTTCAAAAGGCTAAGATAGAATGCACTTGAACACGTTTTTGAATAGATTTTGTACCGTATTTCAGCCCAGATAGGCCCATGAACCTGTAATTGGATATATGCGAAGCACGCAACTCTGATGTAACCTGATCTCACTGTGGCTAAATGTAATAAAAACGGAAATAACCACTAGAGACCCCAGCCAACGCTGGCGTGGAGGCTGACGTAAGATGCCTTTCTCTTTCTGTTCTGTGCACTCAGGCACTGTTGAGAATGGACAAGCGGCTGTCGCCAGAAGAGCGAATGCAGCGTGTGGAAGATGTCATCACAGAGGTACCGACTATATCATACCATAGTTTATCCGTGCACTCCGAGCACCGCAAGACGTCCGAGGCTCGGAAATGAAAAATTGGAGTTTCCTGTCCTGGGTTTTGTTTGACATTTTAATGTCAAAAGTTGTGCAAGGACTTTGTGTGTGTGTGTGTGTGGGGGGGGGGGTGCTCGTCAAGATAGTGGTTAAGATCCATGCCCTATCATCAACCAGCTACAGAATGGGATCCTCCACAAGGACAGTAGTTGATATGAGTGTAGATACTTGAGATCAAAACCAAACCGGTAGCAGTCCCAGCAATCCAACAGTTTATCAGTTTAACCCGTATACGCGATTGCTCTGCTGGTGCAATACAACACTAGTGTCGGAAGCTATTTGTCTGGCTTTGAGTGGAAGGGTGTAGTGGAGGGGGGGGGGGGGGGCTTCTCCGAGTAGGTTTGTGAAAAAATCAAGCCAAATCGTGCCTTTGAGAGAATGTGCCGCCCATGCATGATAAAACAGTCAAACCCTTGTCACATTGGTGTTCTCCAGTACGTTTCTTCCTGACGAGAGTTGTACGAAAACCAGTTCAAAGTGCTTCTTCATCTTTATCGTCCACCAATTTCTCCCATATTGTAGTCACATTTCTCTCATTGTCCATCACATGACGTTCTACCACATACACCTACAATACAGTCGTTATGGAATGTCGATTCAGTTGGTCCTGTTGATCGCTATCCTCAAATTGTTGACGCCTCGCCGCTTACTTAAATTTTCTCTTGTGTTTGATTATTGTTGCAGTTGGGGTTGCAGAAGTGCAGGAACAATAAGATCGGATCTCCTACCGGTGTTCGGGGTATTTCTGGTGGAGAGCTGAAGCGCCTGTCATTCGCATCGGAGGTGAGGCGACTCATCGAGAATTAAGAGTGATGTCATTTTGGAGTGTGCGATCTGTATCATTTGATAGTCCTGCGTATATACGTACACGTATGCGCATGCACACACACACACACATACACACACACACACACACACACACACACACACACACACACACACACACACACACACACACACACCATGTACCTTGTATGCCTGTCGCAAGAGAAGCATGAATAACCTGTGAATGCACTTGATACACACGCACGCATGCACACATGCGCACACACACACTCTCTCTCTCTCTCTCTCACACACACACACACACACACACGATTACTCAATTATTATTCCTCATAGTCACCGTTTTTGCTCTGTTGGCTGTCTCCGGTCAATGAGTTACTTCTGGTGTTTCTTAGTAACCTACATGAGAGCAAGAGTACATAACCAAGAGTGTGCAACTCGACGATCCCCCAGCCCATGGCGGAATTTTTTTATGACATCAGTCTTTGGCGGCTGTTTGGCTCGCTGATGCCATCATGCGTAGCCAGAGATCAAATTACAAAGAATTTGTACATCACAGCTACGGTAGTCGAAGCAGAACAACGGACGATAGATCGATGTATCCTGAACCTGGTGAACTCTCACCGTATTTACAAAAAATGTGCGGGAAAGCATACGCACTTGATCATACTTCAGTCAAAGGATGACGCAATAAAAGAATTCCGCCGTGGGTGAACCCATTGCAGCTCTAGATAGGAGTTGCACACTCTTGGTTATGTACTCTTGATGAGAGTAAGCAGAGGGCAGTGTTCAAACCTCTACTGTTTTCTGCCCTATTCCCACGCCTGAACAACTGCGCATTCTAGGCTGTGGTTTACTGTTGCTCACTATGCCAATGTGGGCAACCAAAGCGCAACAGCCTGCACCCGGAAAAGCCTGGATAATCGGAGGCTTAAGCTAAGAGCATTGTGCCAAACATACCAGGTACACAAGAAACTGACACCTTTAGTAAGAATGAGCCAGCCTGTGTTGATGGAGATTATGATATTGTTATCATGAGCAGGATGTAGAGGCAGACAATGACATGATTGTACTCTCACTTTGGCGTTCACCCTGATCAGGTGTTGATGGACCCACCGTTGCTTTTCGTCGACGAGCCGACTTCTGGCTTGGACTCGTTCATGGCCCAGAGTGTTATCTCCTCGCTTCAAGACATGGCCAGGGAGGGCCGTACCATCCTCTGCACCATCCATCAGCCTCCCAGTGAAGTCTTTGCAATGTTCAACAGGTGAGCAGCCCTATATTCTGGTGTTCCTAGCATCCAGGTCAATCTATTTTTTTCTATTTTTAATTCCAGTTACAAAAAATGTCAAGGTTTGTTTGAGACTCAGTTAGATTGAGTTTTCCACATCCGTAGGAATGTCACCACCCTCACGGATCCGGTGATCATCAACTTGTGTTGGCTAATGATCACCTTAGTGTGAAACTCCGAGTCTCAGCAAGTGTATCGGTTCTCTCTCTGTTGCCAGTGTGTGAATGGCTCTGTGCTTTGTGTGCATTAAGCATTACCTATTGTAGCAACAGTGCCTATATCACGCTGTGTGACGTTTACTTATACAGTTCGTGTTATAGTAAAACCTCTTTAGGACGAACACCAAGGGACTGAAATTATTTGTTCGCAATAATGGGAGTTCTTCTTATGCGTATCTTACACCCAGTGAATACACAGTAATCTATTCTATAGAGTTATGCAGACTAGTTCTTCTAAAGCAAAAGTTTGTCTAATCGGCGTTCTTCTTTTCTTCTTCATTTTTCAAGGTTTCACTTGTGCATGATGTAGGATTTGACCAATGCCTACTGCCGTGTACTGCTTTGTGTGTATTGATTCGCTTTATACCTGTATCCAGGCTGCTGCTACTGGCAGAAGGCAAGACAGTGTACTACGGACCCAGGTCGGAGGCACTGGAGTACTTCAAGGCGTAAGTACAGTGAGTGCTCAATGAAATCCAGTCGCGTCGCTCAAGTTTGCGCCTTGCATCGTTTCGCAGCCCAGTGTTCGCCGATCTAGGGCTGCGCAATGCCCAGCTCATACGTGAGTGACGCGACTGGATTTCATTGACCAGCACGGTAGCTCAGGCTACGTCAAAGTGCATTTTGAACACTGGAATTCTATTCAAGGTGTCATGGATACATGCTTTGTAAGTGGCTTGTTTGCAAGCGCACTGGCCTCTCAATGTAGATTGACGTGGAGAGCTAGAACACAAGAATGCACATCGACAGCGGTGGTGGCAACTGGAATCCAACCCCGGGGTTTCGTGCTGGAGTGTAGCACCGATTCTAGCGGTCTCTATTTCGTAGTGTTGCAATCCCATGCTGGGTCTTTGCAATGTGAGCGCACCGCTCCAGGGATCGGATTTCAGTTGCCAGCACTTCACGTACGCTGTAGTCAGCTGTGTGATAAAGTACGTACCACTGTGTGTGTGTGTGTCACGGTGTGTGTGTGTGACTTTTTCTGGCCAGTGAATCCCTATTTTTCAATCAAGCTGTGTGGTGGATACCAGGCCAAAAATAGTGGCGGTCAATTCATCAGCCTTGCAAGCTGTTGAATGGTGTAATCCCAGCACGAGTTGCTATGTCTAACATAGCTGTTCGCTATCATCGCTTCCGCGATGGGCAGGTCTGAGGTGTGTGTGTGTGTGTGTGTGTGTGTGTGTGTGTGTGTGTGTGTGTGTGTGCGTGTACGTGTGTGTGACCCATCCAGTCTGGAGCACCCATGCCCGGACAACTACAACCCAGCCGATCATTACATCTACACACTGGCTATTGTGCCGCAGAAAGAAGATGAGTCGCGAGAGCGTGTCAAGGTAAGACGCCTGTCCCGCTTGTTTGAGTGTTGGTATTTCCCACACAATGTGAGAGCATTCCCAGTTTATCTAGGTGTCCTTGCCTTGTAGACTTCAGCAATGGACAGTTCTGGCTGTTCGGAGACCCGGTTATCTTGGCAATGTATTCACTGTCCGTAGTCAGTAAGCGCACATGATATGATCAGAATCATGTCCTGGCCTAACACTCTGTACGCGTGTCCACGTGTGTTTGTGTGTGTACGTGTGTTTGTGTGTGTACGTGTGTTTGTGTGTGTAAATGTGTGTATGTGCGGAGTGCTCCGCCTGTCACCGGTCCTTCCGCTCGACTTGCGGCCGGACACGCCACCGATGCAGCAGGGTGACTAGTACCATTTGACCTGTCCCTTCGGGGACTGTGTAGCCAAACTTGGCAGCAGGATCAAACTGTGTGTGTATGTGTATGTCCGCATGTACGGGGGACAAAGGTGTTCTTGACCCATCTTTCGGAGAGAGAGAAAGAGATGATTCTGGGCTTTCAGAACAGCGGAACAGTTTCCACTCCAGTGCACCCTGGCCTGCACTTGTGCAATTGGTCATTACTCATGCACACACACAGTGAAACCTGTCAAAGGCAACCACCTGTCTAAGGCAACCACCTGTCTAAGGCAACCACCTGTCTAAGGCAACCACCTGTCTAAGGCAACCACCTGTCTAAGGCAACCACCTGTCTAAGGCAACCACTCAAGGGACCTTGAAAATGGTGTTCTCGTGTACAGGCTGTCTTCTGAACTTGGGCAATTTGACTTGAAAATAACCTCTCTTGGTCCTAGTTGCAATGGTCATCTGGGACAGGTGGTCGACTTATCAGAGTGGTCACCTTGACAGGTTTGACTGTACCTGTGCGCAACTTTGGACTGTTAAGTGGGAGGGCTTGTAGCCACGCACAAATAAGTATTGCTCACTCAAATTTGGAGGTGGTCTGGTTCTCGGAACAACATTGCACTTGTTTACTTGAAAGGTGACTTGAAATCGAAGTCACCAAAAAACCATTAGTTGAGACAAGTGAGAGCAAAAGGAGAAAAATGTAGCAACAATGTAGCCACTGGCTCGCTGCGCATGCTCTGGCCTGAGAGCTGCAAAACTGCGCATGCGATGCGTGCAGCAAGACGTCAGCATGACGTACACACGAACAAATAATGATATACTAGTAATAGCGAGTGTAACGAGGATTCATGATACAGATTCACGTCATTACCTGTATTGCTAATGATGGTAGTGAATGAAGTGATCGAGGCACTGATCATGCTTCCATTCATGATTTTCTACTCAGGTGTTTACGGATGAGTACGATCGCCGTGAACAGGAAAAGGAGCAGGTCGACTTTGCGAAGAAGAAATCACGGGACGTCGATGTCGACATTCGAGCTGCAAGGTGAGTGCTGGGCAGACGCACGGATAACTTGATGTCATCTCTAGGAAGACACACACACACATGCTGACACAGACACGCATGCACACACACACACACACACACACACATTCACACATACACACACGTGCACACACACACACACACACACACACACTCAAATGGGCACACATACAGATATGCACAATCATGTACATGTATAAATGCGCACACCCTGTTGTGTCTGTTCTGTTACAGCATGCTTTACACAACCTGCCTACATGTACAAAGTCAGGATGAATATTGCGCAAGTCGCGACACACTTTTCTGACTCAACCTATTTGTATCGCAGTGAACTGATTTTGATGTTCACAGTGCGTCGATCTGTATTTTCAAATTCCATGTCAAACCCACATGCTATTATGCAATCGGATGCATTATCAACCGATGCTGGTTTTAGGCTTCAGCAGAACAAATGCAATTGCATGCCATGCCATCTCTTCTCGTAGGAAACTGCACGGAGAGAGCCGCTGGACTCAGTTCAAGCTGGTGATGTGGAGGACGTGGCTGACCACTGCGCGCGAGCCTACGCTAACACGAGTGCGGTTCATGCAGGCACTGGTAAGTACGTATCCGCTGTATAATCAGGCGCGTAGCACCGCTGTTGGAGGTGGTCCGGCCAGAGAGAGAGAGAGAGGGGGGGGGTGCGGGGGTGTCCCCCGGGAAAATTTTGGAATTGGGATGCAAAATTCTGCATTCTGGGCACTTTTAGCATAGTGTTTCTATTTCCAAGAAGACAAAGTGGTCCGGGCTTTGTCGGACTGGCCGGATCAGCTACTACGCCTTTGGTACAATTTATGATTTATACACAGCGCCACATCAGTGAGTAGTGGCAAGAAGGTACAAGAGAATATCTAGAGAGAAAAGAGAAAATCAAAGAGGAGTCCAGATCATGAAAAAGGAAAAGGAAAGATAAGGACATTGAGAGGATTGGTCGCGCAATACGGTCAATTCCGATCATGGATGGGATACATTTTTTGCACCCATCTGCTAGTGTGCGTTTGAGTACACCGTACATACTACCAGGTATTCTTGTGTTGCTCTGCTAGCGTGTAGGCTGTGTTACAAAGTGCGCTGAGCAGCAGGACCCCCACCACCACTTTCCACATGTATTCGGGAGCATAGTGGAGCAAGTAATCGGGAGCATAATGGAGCATAGTGGAGCATAGTGGAGCATAGTGGAGCATAGTGGAGCATAGTGGAGCATAGTGGAGCATAGTGGAGCATAGTGGAGCAAGTATTCGGGAGCATAGTGGAGCATATTGGAGCATAGTGGAGCATAGTGGAGCATAGTGGAGCATAGTGGAGCATAGTGGAGCAAGTATTCGGGAGCATAGTGGAGCATAGTGGAGCATAGTGGAGCATAGTGGAGCAAGTATTCGGGAGCATAGTGGAGCATAGTGGAGCATAGTGGAGCATAGTGGAGCATAGTGGAGCATAGTGGAGCAAGTATTCGGGAGCATAGTGGAGCATTGTGGAGCATAGTGGAGCATAGTGGAGCATAGTGGAGCATAGTGGAGCATAGTGGAGCAAGTATTCGGGAGCATAGTGGAGCATAGTGGAGCATAGTGGAGCATAGTGGAGCATAGTGGAGCATAGTGGAGCATAGTGGAGCAAGTAATCGGGAGCATAGTGGAGCATAGTGGAGCATAGTGGAGCATAGTGGAGCATAGTGGAGCATAGTGGAGCAAGTAATCGGGAGCATAGTGGAGCATAGTGGAGCATAGTGGAGCATAGTGGAGCATAGTGGAGCATAGTGGAGCATAGTGGAGCATAGTGGAGCATAGTGGAGCATAGTGGAGCAAGTATTCGGGAGCATAGTGGAGCATAGTGGAGCATAGTGGAGCATAGTGGAGCATAGTGGAGCAAGTAATCGGGAGCATAGTGGAGCATAGTGGAGCATAGTGGAGCATAGTGGAGCATAGTGGAGCATAGTGGAGCATAGTGGAGCATAGTGGAGCACAGTGGAGCACAGTGGAGCATAGTGGAGCATAGTGGAGCATAGTGGAGCATAGTGAAGCATAGTGGAGCATAGTGGAGCACAGTGGAGCACAGTGGAGCATAGTGGAGCATAGTGGAGCATAGTGGAGCATAGTGGAGCATAGTGGAGCATAGTGGAGCAAGTAATCGGGAGCATAGTGGAGCATAGTGGAGCATAGTGGAGCATAGTGGAGCAAGTAATCGGGAGCATAGTGGAGCATAGTGGAGCATAGTGGAGCATAGTGGAGCACAGTGGAGCATAGTGAAGCATAGTGGAGCATAGTGGAGCATAGTGGAGCATAGTGGAGCATAGTGGAGCATAGTGGAGCATAGTGGAGCATAGTGAAGCATAGTGGAGCATAGTGGAGCACAGTGGAGCACAGTGGAGCACAGTGGAGCACAGTGGAGCATAGTGGAGCATAGTGGAGCATAGTGAAGCATAGTGGAGCATAGTGGAGCATAGTGGAGCATAGTGGAGCATAGTGGAGCATAGTGGAGCATAGTGAAGCATAGTGGAGCATAGTGGAGCATAGTGGAGCATAGTGAAGCATAGTGGAGCATAGTGGAGCATAGTGGAGCATAGTGGAGCATAGTGGAGCATAGTGGAGCAAGTATTCGGGAGCATAGTGGAGCATAGTGGAGCATAGTGGAGCATAGTGGAGCATAGTGGAGCAAGTATTCGGGAGCATAGTGGAGCATAGTGGAGCATAGTGGAGCATAGTGGAGCATAGTGGAGCATAGTGGAGCAAGTATTCGGGAGCATAGTGGAGCATAGTGGAGCATAGTGGAGCATAGTGGAGCATAGTGGAGCATAGTGGAGCATAGTGGAGCATAGTGGAGCATAGTGGAGCAAGTATTCGGGAGCATAGTGGAGCATAGTGGAGCATAGTGGAGCATAGTGGAGCATAGTGGAGCATAGTGGAGCATAGTGGAGCAAGTAATCGGGAGCATAGTGGAGCATAGTGGAGCATAGTGGAGCATAGTGGAGCATAGTGGAGCATAGTGGAGCAAGTAATCGGGAGCATAGTGGAGCATAGTGGAGCATAGTGGAGCATAGTGGAGCATAGTGGAGCATAGTGGAGCATAGTGGAGCATAGTGGAGCATAGTGGAGCATAGTGGAGCATAGTGGAGCATAGTGGAGCATAGTGGAGCATAGTGGAGCATAGTGGAGCAAGTATTCGGGAGCATAGTGGAGCATAGTGGAGCATAGTGGAGCATAGTGGAGCATAGTGGAGCATAGTGGAGCAAGTAATCGGGAGCATAGTGGAGCATAGTGGAGCATAGTGGAGCATAGTGGAGCATAGTGGAGCATAGTGGAGCATAGTGGAGCATAGTGGAGCAAGTAATCGGGAGCATAGTGGAGCATAGTGGAGCATAGTGGAGCACAGTGGAGCATAGTGGAGCATAGTGGAGCATAGTGGAGCAAGTAATCGGGAGCATAGTGGAGCATAGTGGAGCATAGTGGAGCATAGTGGAGCATAGTGGAGCATAGTGGAGCATAGTGGAGCATAGTGGAGCATAGTGGAGCACAGTGGAGCACAGTGGAGCATAGTGGAGCATAGTGGAGCAAGTAATCGGGAGCATAGTGGAGCATAGTGGAGCATAGTGGAGCATAGTGGAGCATAGTGGAGCATAGTGGAGCATAGTGGAGCACAGTGGAGCACAGTGGAGCATAGTGGAGCATAGTGGAGCATAGTGGAGCATAGTGGAGCATAGTGAAGCATAGTGGAGCATAGTGGAGCATAGTGGAGCATAGTGGAGCATAGTGGAGCATAGTGAAGCATAGTGGAGCATAGTGGAGCATAGTGGAGCAAGTATTCGGGAGCATAGTGGAGCATAGTGGAGCATAGTGGAGCATAGTGGAGCATAGTGGAGCATAGTGGAGCATAGTGGAGCATAGTGGAGCAAGTAATCGGGAGCATAGTGGAGCATAGTGGAGCATAGTGGAGCATAGTGGAGCATAGTGGAGCATAGTGGAGCATAGTGGAGCAAGTAATCGGGAGCATAGTGGAGCATAGTGGAGCATAGTGGAGCATAGTGGAGCACAGTGGAGCATAGTGGAGCATAGGGGAGCATAGTGGAGCAAGTAATCGGGAGCATAGTGGAGCATAGTGGAGCATAGTGGAGCATAGTGGAGCATAGTGGAGCATAGTGGAGCATAGTGGAGCATAGTGGAGCACAGTGGAGCACAGTGGAGCATAGTGGAGCATAGTGGAGCAAGTAATCGGGAGCATAGTGGAGCATAGTGGAGCATAGTGGAGCATAGTGGAGCATAGTGGAGCATAGTGGAGCATAGTGGAGCATAGTGGAGCATAGTGGAGCATAGTGGAGCATAGTGGAGCACAGTGGAGCACAGTGGAGCATAGTGGAGCATAGTGGAGCATAGTGGAGCACAGTGGAGCATAGTGAAGCATAGTGGAGCATAGTGGAGCATAGTGGAGCATAGTGGAGCATAGTGGAGCATAGTGGAGCATAGTGGAGCATAGTGAAGCATAGTGGAGCATAGTGGAGCACAGTGGAGCACAGTGGAGCATAGTGGAGCATAGTGGAGCATAGTGGAGCATAGTGGAGCATAGTGGAGCATAGTGGAGCATAGTGGAGCAAGTAATCGGGAGCATAGTGGAGCATAGTGGAGCATAGTGGAGCATAGTGGAGCATAGTGGAGCATAGTGGAGCATAGTGGAGCATAGTGGAGCATAGTGGAGCATAGTGGAGCATAGTGGAGCATAGTGGAGCATAGTGGAGCAAGTATTCGGGAGCATAGTGGAGCATAATGGAGCAAGTATTCGGGAGCATAGTGGAGCATAGTGGAGCATAGTGGAGCATAGTGGAGCATAGTGGAGCATAGTGGAGCACAGTGGAGCACAGTGGAGCATAGTGGATCATAGTGGAGCAAATAATCGGGAGCATAGTGGAGCATAGTGGAGCATAGTGGAGCATAGTGGAGCATAGTGGAGCATAGTGGAGCATAGTGGAGCATAGTGGAGCATAGTGGAGCACAGTGGAGCACAGTGGAGCATAGTGGAGCATAGTGGAGCATAGTGGAGCACAGTGGAGCATAGTGAAGCATAGTGGAGCATAGTGGAGCATAGTGGAGCATAGTGGAGCATAGTGGAGCATAGTGGAGCATAGTGGAGCATAGTGAAGCATAGTGGAGCATAGTGGAGCACAGTGGAGCACAGTGGAGCATAGTGGAGCATAGTGGAGCATAGTGGAGCATAGTGGAGCATAGTGGAGCATAGTGGAGCATAGTGGAGCATAGTGGAG
This sequence comes from Sycon ciliatum, assembly GCF_964019385.1. NCBI lineage: Eukaryota > Metazoa > Porifera > Calcarea > Leucosolenida > Sycettidae > Sycon > Sycon ciliatum. The sequence continues at coordinate 30,111,801 of NC_088650.1, read as the reverse complement.
CATAGTGGAGCAAGTAATCGGGAGCATAGTGGAGCATAGTGGAGCATAGTGGAGCATAGTGGAGCATAGTGGAGCATAGTGGAGCATAGTGGAGCATAGTGGAGCAAGTATTCGGGAGCATAGTGGAGCATAATGGAGCAAGTATTCGGGAGCATAGTGGAGCATAGTGGAGCATAGTGGAGCATGGTGGAGCATGGTGGAGCATGGTGGAGCATAGTGGAGCATAGTGGAGCATAGTGGAGCATAGTGGAGCATAGTGGAGCATAGTGGAGCATAGTGGAGCAAGTAATCGGGAGCATAGTGGAGCATAGTGGAGCATAGTGGAGCATAGTGGAGCATAGTGGAGCATAGTGGAGCATAGTGGAGCATAGTGGAGCATAGTGGAGCATAGTGGAGCATAGTGGAGCAAGTATTCGGGAGCATAGTGGAGCATAATGGAGCAAGTATTCGGGAGCATAGTGGAGCATAGTGGAGCATAGTGGAGCATGGTGGAGCATGGTGGAGCATAGTGGAGCACAGTGGAGCATAGTGGAGCATAGTGGAGCAAGTAATCGGGAGCATAGTGGAGCATAGTGGAGCATAGTGGAGCATAGTGGAGCATAGTGGAGCATAGTGGAGCATAGTGGAGCATAGTGGAGCATAGTGGAGCATAGTGGAGCATAGTGGAGCATAGTGGAGCAAGTATTCGGGAGCATAGTGGAGCATAATGGAGCAAGTATTCGGGAGCATAGTGGAGCATAGTGGAGCATAGTGGAGCATGGTGGAGCATGGTGGAGCATAGTGGAGCACAGTGGAGCATAGTGGAGCATAGTGGAGCATAGTGGAGCATAGTGGAGCATAGTGGAGCATAGTGGAGCATAGTGGAGCAAGTATTCGGGAGCATAGTGGAGCATAATGGAGCAAGTATTCGGGAGCATAGTGGAGCATAGTGGAGCATAGTGGAGCATAGTGGAGCATAGTGGAGCATAGTGGAGCACAGTGGAGCACAGTGGAGCATAGTGGAGCATAGTGGAGCAAGTAATCGGGAGCATAGTGGAGCATAGTGGAGCATAGTGGAGCATCGTGGAGCATAGTGGAGCATAGTGGAGCATAGTGGAGCATAGTGGAGCATAGTGGAGCACAGTGGAGCACAGTGGAGCATAGTGGAGCATAGTGGAGCATAGTGGAGCACAGTGGAGCATAGTGAAGCATAGTGGAGCATAGTGGAGCATAGTGGAGCATAGTGGAGCATAGTGGAGCATAGTGGAGCATAGTGGAGCATAGTGAAGCATAGTGGAGCATAGTGGAGCACAGTGGAGCACAGTGGAGCATAGTGGAGCATAGTGGAGCATAGTGGAGCATAGTGGAGCATAGTGGAGCATAGTGGAGCATAGTGGAGCATAGTGGAGCATAGTGGAGCAAGTAATCGGGAGCATAGTGGAGCATAGTGGAGCATAGTGGAGCATAGTGGAGCATAGTGGAGCATAGTGGAGCATAGTGGAGCATAGTGGAGCATAGTGGAGCATAGTGGAGCATAGTGGAGCATAGTGGAGCAAGTATTCGGGAGCATAGTGGAGCATAATGGAGCAAGTATTCGGGAGCATAGTGGAGCATAGTGGAGCATAGTGGAGCATGGTGGAGCATGGTGGAGCATGGTGGAGCATGGTGGAGCATAGTGGAGCATAGTGGAGCATAGTGGAGCATAGTGGAGCATAGTGGAGCATAGTGGAGCATAGTGGAGCATAGTGGAGCAAGTAATCGGGAGCATAGTGGAGCATAGTGGAGCATAGTGGAGCATAGTGGAGCATAGTGGAGCATAGTGGAGCATAGTGGAGCATAGTGGAGCATAGTGGAGCATAGTGGAGCAAGTATTCGGGAGCATAGTGGAGCATAATGGAGCAAGTATTCGGGAGCATAGTGGAGCATAGTGGAGCATAGTGGAGCATGGTGGAGCATGGTGGAGCATAGTGGAGCACAGTGGAGCATAGTGGAGCATAGTGGAGCAAGTAATCGGGAGCATAGTGGAGCATAGTGGAGCATAGTGGAGCATAGTGGAGCATAGTGGAGCATAGTGGAGCATAGTGGAGCATAGTGGAGCATAGTGGAGCATAGTGGAGCAAGTATTCGGGAGCATAGTGGAGCATAATGGAGCAAGTATTCGGGAGCATAGTGGAGCATAGTGGAGCATAGTGGAGCATGGTGGAGCATGGTGGAGCATAGTGGAGCACAGTGGAGCATAGTGGAGCATAGTGGAGCATAGTGGAAAAAAACAGGACTACTGTAAGTCGACAAATTTTCGGCGCATTCAAATTTCGGCCTCTCAGGGCTAAAACACATTTTGCGGCCTGTATTTCACCTGACAATAAGGCTTGAAAGAATACTAGTGAAAGCTTTCGAGGTGTTGTTGAAGAGCCTGAAGTGTGTCTTTCTTCTTACTTGTAGTATGGTATCCTTCTGTTGGCGGATGTTTCACGGGCACTGTACCACTTCTTTCTGCTTTGCATGCAGTTTGTCGGTGTCTTTGTTGGTCTCATCTTCCTGCAAGTTCAAGAAGGTCAGAGCAGCGTTCAGAATCTCAACGGCGTGCTCTTCTTTGCCGTCATTCAAGCCTCCTTCAGCGTCATCTTCTCGGTGATTCAGGTGAGTTTTGATATACAGTGAGAAATCTGCGCTAACTGGATACTCCTGGTGCAGTGGAAGCTGCCGTGATAGCACAGGATTCCACTTGATCCAAGGATGCACTTCCTCAGCCTACTTAAGCTCAACTGGTGAGGGATGAATTCCCCGAAACACTGTGTATTGAGCAGGGAGTAGTGCTTTCTTACGGGTTTGACCAGTGGAAGGTTCGATGGACTTATCCTGTGCTCTGGAAAGCAGTCGTGAGTCTGTCAAGTTTGGCAGGAAGCGTGTGTTCCACGTCGGAACAACGAACGTCATCGCTAATGCCACCGAAGTCGCTACACCTAACTCCCAAAATATGTCATATCTACACCATAGCTTAGTGGGAGAGCATTCCCGAACATGAGCAAGGGTCCCTGGTCCAAGTCTTGGTGGTGACAGTAAACCTTTCCTGTTTTCAACTCCCTCAAACTCATGAATATGTCACATCCATAGTATATTGCACTGAGGTTGCATTTTTGTTTATTTTTTGCCCTTTTCCATTGCTGAATGCAATAGGTGTTTCCGGATGAGAAGCATATCTTCTACAGGGACGCGGACAATCACATGTATAAAACCTGGATCTATATGCTGACAAAGACCATCGCTGAGGTATGTGAACGCCAAAGATGAGGACACAGGTGGAGAGAGAGAGAGAGAGAGAGAGAGAGTGTGTGTGTGTGTGTGCGTGTGTGTGTGTGTGTGTGTGTGTGTGTGTGCATGAGTCCGTGCGTGAGCCATTGTTCCTGCACTCTGAAAGGAAGCAGAAGACTCTGAGATGGCAAAACCCGTGCCCTACTAGGAAATCTCGAATTATTTGGCTAGGTGCCTCTTAAAAAGTGTTATTTTTCGTTGGCTGAGCGTAGCGAATGAAACGAAAAAATTAATGTATTTTTTGCCAGCATTTTCACCATAGTTACGGCACCAGGATTGCGTCAGCTGGTTTTTTTGTCAGTGTTCTCAAACTTTTCTCTTCACCGTGGTCTTTCTCTTTTCGTTGTAGTGAGTGAACAAAGACCACACTACTACTGTGATCTGTATCTTTCTGTTTTGTGTGGGTGTGTCTGCGGTGTACGCAGAGGCCAGCTAGCTGGCAAAAAGTATACAGTGCGGATCGGCTATAGGGTTGTCGGCTATAGTAATATACCTCTTATAGTGATCGTATTCTCAAATTCATTTTCGTAAACCACCCCTTTCTATACATATCGGATCGGCTATAGTAATAATCTGCTATAGTAATATATCGGCTATAATGATACGATTTCTTTGTCAAAATGATCTTATTGCATACATTTTTCATCGGCTATAGTGATGATCATAAAAAATTATACATCGTACGTGGCGAGATCTGATCGCGGCAGCCAGGAAGCGCTGGTACGACTATGATATCCCTTGGAGGAAATTCGAAATGTTTGGCGTTGGCTGTGCTTGTTCAAGTTGTTGTTCCGGGGCATTCTCGAGCGAGATTGGAGGCAGTAATGAGTACCAGCGCTGAAGCGCTACCGTGGTCTCCGCCGAGATGTTGGAGAAGGCATTCAGGTAACAGCGAAGATCAGGGACGCGGTGAAGCTTCTCCGTGACATACGACATCACGTGTCGATCGTCGTGCCACTTTGAACGGTTTCAGCGGTGATGAGTCGAGCGATGACGACCCAGACTGAGACTCTACTCCCACTAATCGATCCTGTAGATATTGTTGATAATAGGGCTTGAAAGTGCTACGTCACAGCATAGCAACAATTTCAAAAATTCAAAAACTGGATCCACTTGGATCCAGTTTTTGTATGGATCCAAGCACATTTCAAGCGGTCTTACCCACAGCATGGTGATGTAGCCAGTGAAACTGACTGATTTGGCTACTGGGGGCGGGGTTACAACTGGTGGCGAAATAAAAGTCACACCTGCATGCGACATGAGTGGGTTGCTATGCACCCACATACTTAGGCAATAGCAAAGTCACACCTTAGTGGATCCAAAAATAGAAATCTGATGCCAACTTACTACTCCCTGGCCGTTTTGACGTCATCACTTTCAAACCCTATTATGTCGATTGAATGTGTTGAAGTGTTTCTCTTCCAAAAGAACACATTCGTTGAGCACAGCAACTCCTTGAAAACTCATGTCAAAAAGTCATGAAGTTTTTGTTTCCGCAGGAAGTAGCTCTGCACTGCGCGTACTGCACAGTCACATGCACAGCACGCTTCTGCACGCTGCACTGATTCGAATGACACCATACACGCATTTGTCAGGCATACCTAAGTATGCATATCGCCTATAGTAATATATCGCCTATAGTGATATTTTCACGAAAATCAAACACCAACGCTATAGCCGATCCGTACTGTACTTTTAAACGTTATATCAAGCTGATTGATTATTTTGAGCGCATTGCAGCGCTGTATTGAACAGACACGAGGACAGCGAAAGAAATCATGATGTCTGTTACAATACTGGATAATTTCGAATCTCAAAATTGGAGAAAATGCCAATGGCATCTAACATACCAGTGTAATGTTATCTCTTAAAAGCGGCATAAACGCTTCTCTCAGAGCCCAAGCTTTATAGTTGAAACCGTGCATGGTGTGCCCCATGTGGATCGCAGTCCTTGGAGGCTGCAACTGGTATTGACATCATGTTTTGTGCTGTGTTTCTTTCAGATTCCCTTTCAGTTGACCATCCCGTTGGTATTCCAGGCTGTGATCTACTTCATGATTGGTACGACCGCCGTTCTGTCTAAAGACGTACTGAGTAGATAGTGGTGCTTTCTTGCAGGTTTTGCTGAGTGGAAGGTTTGATTGACTTCAGTCAGCGGAAAAACGCAAGCTCCGGTGTGGGGAGCACCTTGCCTATGAAATGATCGCCGAAGTCGCTACCACTATCTTGATTAGATGTGTTCGGTTATTTGCCCGCTTGCATTTGTAGCATGTTATCGTCCGCTCTTGACTTAACCAGTACCGGTTTTCTGTGGTTGTGCCCGTCTTCCTGCAGGACTCAACCCGAGGGCGGATCGTTTCTTCACCCTGTATGCTGTCTTTGTCACCATGGCACTAGCCGCACAGTCTATTGGTGAGTTCGCTATGGAATGACCTGACCCATCATGCCTGAAAGACTTCAGCGACGAGTCCACGACACAGATGTTGTGCCCAAACTCCAAAGAACCGTGTTGTGCATTACTTTAAGACCAGTAATATATACGAACATTTTATTCTAAAGATTTGATGGATTTAGAAAATTCGTTGAAATTTGAAGTCGTTATGTGGAAAACGATAGATACATGTACAGTCATTTACCGGTTTTGAGACAGAATTCGTTAACATTTCACCTCGCTAACTAACAGAAATCCGGAGATCGCTGTCAAACTATGATTGACATTAAAATATTTGATCATACAGTAGTTGTTGCACCATGTGCTGCTCATACCCAAGGCTGTAGAAAGCACATTCAACCTTGCAAATAACAACCCTCAATTGTGCATGAGAAAGGTGGTTTTTTTGCGAGCTGTCATTATTCGTGAAGTTAAAAGTATGCATTAAGTGATGTCTAGGATGAAGATTGTGTCGTCATTCGCTGGTTGTTGTCCCACCTGAGGTCGGTGTTCACGAGATAACCTGTAGTACCCCTTGCCCAGTGCTCCAAGGATGTCTCAGCAAGCAGATTCCTCGCAGCACCTGATTTCCCAGCCATGCTCTTCCGCGCGTCACCACGACTGTGTGTTTTCCTCTACAGGGTACGTGATATCAGCCGCCGTGCCTAGTGTGGCTATCGGACTGGCCGTGACACCACCGCTCGTCATCCCGTTCATGCTGTTTGGAGGGCTCTTCCTCAACTCGGAGTAAGTCATCTTGCGGGACGTGTACTCAATGTGTTTCTTGGGCTAGACGCTCATTTAGCTATTCCATGTGTGCGTTGCTATGGCTACTGTTGAAAACCCTCGGAGTTGGACAACTGTCCAGAGTTTGGGTTAGCGGTGCTGCTACAGCCATGGCTATGGAGTGTGCACGTGTTGGAATTCGCTCTGTGTTAGTACTCTGTATTTTAAAAGACTTTCGGCACAGGGGCTCCGGTTGTGTCCCAACTCGACATCCTACATGTAGCGCCTGTGAGAGCAGTGTCTGCCGAAGAGGCGGGTCAGCCGGGTCAGCGACCCGGTTGGGGGGGGGGGGGTACTTGGACCCGTTTGGAAAAAGAACACCGGGCCACTGGTGACCTGGTTGGGAATAGTATACATATGCTACGTATAATTATAGTCCAAACTATTTTACCGGTCCCTGGTATACATGCAGTGGGCTAGCTGTACTTGAACACACCCGGCTCTGACCCGATTGGATGAGTTCTGCCAGGTACACATGTTTGAAATCCTAGAGCAGACACTGGAGAGGCCACAGGTCACAGGAATTCAGATTGTGTCTCGTCATGTGAGAACATCCACGGAATGGGAAAAGTACATGTGGAAATTGACGAGAGATAGTGGATATACTTGCTTTTGTCTAACATCATGGCACTGCTAGCTTCGATTCTCCAAGGTACAATGCTGCTCAATGAAATTTGAGCATGTGAGTGGAGTGTGGACTCATGTGATCGGAATTGCCTGGCATCACTGTACCTTTCTTGTCGATGATTTGAGCATGCTCAGTTTTGCTCAGTGTTGCTATTTCCTGTTTTCTATCTCTTCTGCCGCGGATATGGCCGTGCAGTGATATTCCCGACTATTTCATCTGGCTGGAGTACATCTCCTGGATCAAGTATGGCTTCGAAGCGGCCATGATTAATGAATGGGACGGAAAGTCAATCTGTAAGTCATATCAGGATCTTGCTTGCTTCCGGTACACTGGATATATGGCACACATGCATCTCTCTCCCCACATGTCATCCCGTATGCCATTGAATTATGATTGTTTGGCTCTCCGCGCGTCCCTTTTCTAGTGGTAAGCTTTGGCTCTCCGCGCGTCCCTTTTCTAGTTGTAAGCAGGACCCGTATAGTTCCCGGACCAATGGAGGCAGCTTTCGATTGTACCGGCCGTACCGTAGACTTTCATATTTGTGTAGATGGCGGGTACAAGTGACCTCCTCAGCAGTAAACACGTGATGGTGGCCAGACACTTTGTCCAGCGCTGACCTGACCAATCGCATTAGTTGCGGCGTGTGCGGGTTCTCTGTGTGGAGGGGTGTGGGGTGACCCCCTCCTCCCCCCCCCCTCCACTCAAGGCTCACACATTTCGTACAGAAACATGGTTTGAATTCATTCTAGCTAGGGTGCCCCTTGCCTTGCGTGTGGCCGGGTTCTGAACAGCAAGGTGGAGCTGTCAGGTTTCAGCACAAAGTCACAGTGGTGACAAGACCTTTCATCCAACTACTAGCAGTGTCATGCCATGAGTGATATCTGATGAATGGTATTGTGGATGGAAATCTGAGCAGCAACATGAGCAGCTGGATCGCCAGTTTGATTCTAAACAGCTCACCTTTTGCCCGTAAAAGAATCACAGCCATTCCGTTCACCGGGACGCAGGACAAAAAGGAAAAGTACTTGTTTGTTACATTATTTATACTTCAGTATTGACATTACGGAAAAGCAGACTACACTGACAGAGGCGAACAAGAAGACTGGCAAAAGAACTCTCGACTACAACATCGCGCATGCTCGTATCACACGTGCGCGTGACTAGACGAAGACAGTTTGGGGAATGCCATCACAAAGGAAAACAACACATCATTTTACAACATGCCCAACGTCAGCAGACTACCTAAACACATTTTTTCCTTATCAGTGAACTTTTTCTTCAAACTCTCCAACTCCACTACAGCGTTTTCTTTCCACTTGTGAACACCTCCATCCCCGAACAGACTCTCACACGGCTGCACGACAAGAATAAAATAAATAACTATTAAAAAGGAGATTTGAGCAGATTATCTTTAGGAAATGGTGTACTCCCCACACTGGAGCTCGTGCTATCTTTAACTCGCTATATTGCCTTTTGACTATTCTAGTATCAGTGCAGCTTATCCAATTCACTTGCTTGTGATCAATTGTTCAGCTGGTTGTGCGGCGGCTGTGGCAACCACCCCCATGTCAACGCTAACTGACCTGGAGGCGAACATGACCAGCTTAACCGCTGCACCGACCAGCGCCATGCGCAACATGACGGCACCTGGGAGCATGGGCATGCCGTGCTTCTCCGACGGCAGCCAAGTGCTCAACTTCTACGCTTTTGATCCCGTAAGTCACTCTTACCGCTTAAAACTGCGTGTTACCCTCTGTTCTCACATTGAATGCTCACGTTGCGTATTGCACTTTAGGGTCGACATGTTTATTTGTTGGGTTTTTTTAATGTGAAAGGCCTCTTATGCGGGCAATCACAGAACATTATTACTGGCCTGGCACAACAACTATTAAACGAAAAAGCAAAACAAACTTATTTTTAAAGAGCCGTTTCGGAGACGGAGGTTTCAGCAAAGCAATGAATAAAACAATTGAAGCCGACACAATACCATGGTGGACTGATAAAAAAAATTGTGTGAAGTCGAATTCAGAAACGTTTTTCTTCGATGGTCATCAGTGAGCCAACATCGAATAATGTATATGAGAAACAAACCCAGAATTTATGCTCAAACTAAATGTTCCTTGAAGGTTAGAAAATGATTACAGTAACAACAAGGGTGCAAAAGTGATTGTATTGTCACAATGCTGTGAGCAGCGTGGATTGAAAATAACATTGAGCGTATGCACGCAGAAGGAAAACGTTACATCTCTCACACTATACACTGAGATTCTCACACCCTGGATCATTGTTATTTTCATTCCACACTGCTCACACCATTGTGATAATACAGCCACCCTTGCACCCTTGTTGTTACTCTAGTCACTTTTGTAACCTTCAATGAGCACTTAGTTTGAGCATATATTCTGGTTTGTTTTCTCATAATACATTATTCGATGTAGGTTCACTGATGACCATGGAAGAAAATTTCTGAATTTGACTACACATATATATTTTTTCATTTTATTAGGCCATCATGGTATTATGTCGGCTTTAATTGTTTTACTCATGGCTTTGCTGAAAATTATTTTTCAAAAAGAAAGAGAAAATGAAACTGGATAATGTGCACACCATGATTACTCCAGGGCCTATATCTACAGTGGTCACAGCTGAAATCCAACCCCTGATTTTTGTTCTCAAATGCAGTACCGATTCTAGCCGACTCTATTCCGTAGCGTTACAACTTGCGCTTGCCGGGCGTTTGCTGCATTGTGAGCCCGCCGAGCTGGGGTTGGATTTCAGTTGCCACCATCGTGTATCCGGTGCATTGATCCACTGTGACGGGTGGTGGCGTACCGAGGTGTGCAGAATGGCGATCCTGTTGCGGACACACCATGGCACCGGGGAAGGATGTGCAGTGTTGATACGGTGTGACACTTCGTGCATATTCGATGTGGCACTTGGTACACATTCGATGTGGCACTTGGTACATATTCGATGTGGCACTTGGTACATATTCGATGTGGCACTTGGTACATACTCAATGTGGCACGAAGGATGTGAATGGGGACTGCAGTGTGGCGACTATTGCTAGTTTGACCGACTCCATAAATCTCACGTGAGTAAAAAAAAACATTACTTTCATGCTCAACAGCTATTACTGTATTAGTATTTGATTAGACCCGGTACACGGTACACTGTACAGTACTGTGAAAGTTGTGCTATCGGAAAGAGGAGAAGTGCAGAAAACTGATGACGCACTTTGACATTACCAAGCAGGTACGAATCTGATAGTACGTGACGTGCTTTGAGTAACCGAAAATGAAGAAGACCCATTGGATTGAGACCAGTCCTGCAGGATGGTGTCGAGCATCGGTGTTGCCATGTCCGATGTCTGCAACAGAACGTCCTTCTGCAATCTCTGTGTTCTTTGTCATGTTTGCAGGACAACTTGGTGTTGGATATTGGAATTCTCATTGTTCTGAGCGTCGCCTTCCGTATCCTGGCTTACCTTATCCTGGAGCTGATACTGTGGAATCGGAATCGCCATACCAAGTAAACATACAACCGCATCTCCCTATGCGGTTAGTGATGTGCTCGTACGAAAAAAGTATTTATCCCGTTTTCCAGTCGCTGTGCGCGAATGTGTGTGTGTGTGTCTGAGTGTGTTTACATATGTGTGAATATCTGTTTGTCTGTCTCTTTCACGCACTCTCTCCTCCGAGTCTCCACTGGCTCATTGTCGACGCTCACCTTGAAATTGCTCTGACTCGCCAGTTGCTTTTTTCCCTGTTACCCTTATCTACAAATCGTCATAAACACTCTTACAAAATCACAGATTCCATTATTTTTCACAGAATTTAAAATAAACACAAGTCAAAACATATCTATTTTGTTGATACCACCAATAGGGTTTGACCTTTTAACAATATTTTGTGAATGAATACCACATTATTTCGAATTCCTTGCATGGCCAGACAGCTTTTGGTCCATATTTTCAATCCTTTCTAATTCTGAACGTTTCATGAGACAATGAATAGATCTGTTTAGCCTTGTGTGGCTTTCTAGTGTTCCTGGACCTTTACTTTGCCGAATTCTTCGCGATCTCTTATAGTGTAGTAGGCAGAAGATGTGGCGCGTGCAACCGGCATGTGGGCCATGTGGGGCAGTCGATGGCACACTGTGCAGTGTCTGTCACGGGCGCGCTCCGGTGCATGGTAGGTCATTCACAGAGCGGCCGATAGCTCTTGCATGGCGCGGCCCTGCTGTCACTGACCGTCGGTCCTACTTTCCCCGATTCCGAACGATCGGATGGGTTTCTTACCAGATGCCTGTATGTGCTGTGTGCCAGATCACTGATGAGTCACTGTTGATTTTATCAAGATACACGAATATACTCTAATTTCAGAAATTTTCGGTGCTCAATATTTTCGGTATGAGAGCAAAAGGCTAGGTTAGGTGAACTGAAATTTTCGGTACAGGGAAGCAGTTCCCCATTGGATTATACGTGTTAGTGTTTGTTCGGTGTATTGAAATTTTAGGTATGAAACAGATGCACCGAAAGTACCGAAAATAAAAGTACACCGAAAATTTGTGAAATTACAGTAGCTGATTATGATATTGCTGTGTTCCAGGGCTGCACTCAGAGAAACAATGTTTTAGCACAATTTACTATTTTACAACCCACGCTTTCCATGAGAACAATCAAGTAATAATAATACTTGTTGAATAAGTTGATGTGTGTTTGTGTACCGGTCCTACCGGATGACAGTTGCACTGGGCATGTCAGTTGGTTCTTCCTTACTAACAATTAGGGCTGACACGATTATACCGAATAATTGAGTACTCGTTTGATAACTCTAACGATCGAGCAATTGTTTAGATTACCGCTTACGATTATTTTGCGTTTTTTAAATTGGTGTCCAGAAAGTTCTGTAAACCCTCGTTTTGTGAAGTTTGAATCAGTTTCCTCTGGGAGTATGCAGTTGCCAGGGGTATGGTTCATGTTCTGAGGTTAAATTGACTTCAAAACTGCCATGTTTCGGAGCTACCCTTTCACTAATGCCGATTTGTTGGCATTATGAAGGCATAGTTTGTGGAAACAGAGTAATGTTTGCACAGAATTATGACACTATTTGCTAACGATTATAATCGATTACTCGATCGTTAAGCTAAAGAGTAATCGATACGTGAAAATCCACGATCATTTCAGCCCTACTAACAATGCATGATGCGTCTGGTTGTCCACGAGGTCAAGATCATGAGATGTCTTTAGTGCACCCAATACGGGCCTGCCACGGTCTTTCCTTTTTCTTTTTTTCTCTTTTTAGTTTTCACAGCATTACAACGAGTGAGCTAGTGTATGGACTCCCTAGGTGTACCCCCCCCCACACACACACCAACACCATGAACACCACTGATACATCAGGCATCAACAGTGCTGACGGAAGCGGTTTTTCCGGCCGTACCATAGTCTTCATACTTTCAAGTACTTCCAAGTATTACTTTGTATAATTACAGTGCTGGCAACTGAAATCCGACCCCTGAGAGGTGCGCTCACATCGCAAAGACCCAACACGGGATAGTAAAACTACGAAAAAATAGAGATCGCTAGAATGTGAACGCACCGCTCAGGGGTCGGATTTCAGTTGCCAGCACTGTATGATGGTAGGTACGCAATTATGCACATGACCTCCCTACACTCCCTCCTACTTGTGCCAGTGGTTGTGAGACTTACCTGCTCACCCCCACCGTTAGGCGCTGAATCTGCCGCTAGGGTTTATCGGGTGTCAGCGGCCGTCGTGAGTTCCCTTCGGGAACGGATACCGTAATGTCGCGTGCATAAGCCGGATTTGTGCATAAGCCTGTCTCGTGTAGAAGCATGAAATCTGCAACAGCTTTTCGCGTACAAGCCTGTCGCATGCAAAGCCGGGCCAGTACACGAGACGCGCCACGTGTCGCGTGCGTAAGCCGGGCTACTACGCAAGACTGGTGAGCGCGCCTTTTACATGTTCATGTTTGCATGGTACCGTACACTGGACCGTATGCGTGTTAAAACAAAATGGCGTCACGATTTATTGAAAGTGGTATAGTTGGTGGAACGAGTGTTCAAACCCATTTGAACTTCATACTGTTCGTCTTCTTTTTGACATGCTCTCTTTCCATCGTCCTTAGCTTTTGTTTGTTGAGAGCTGTTTTGGCTTTCTCCTATACCTCTGGGGGATGCCAAGTGATGGTTTTGAGAGGCTGGTGATGGCTGTGAGCGAGAGTTTGCCGATCGGCGTCGTCCTCGCTATAGCGATGAAAATACTAGTTACTGCGCACCTGGCAGATATCACAACACGTCGGAGCGTCCAGGAGCAAAGGAATCTTGGGTTTTCACTGGAATCTAGTTCCTCCAGCATCGTGTAGCCCACCGTTGGTGAATGGCGGTCCAGAAAGGTCGAAACTGGTCTTCTGCAGCATCTCGCAGTCCTGCGAGGCACACTGAATACGCCTGTCATGTATTCTACAAATAAAAATCACGAAGTAGTGGACTTTACAGTGATGAGTCTATCCTGTATGCTGCAAAAGACGCAGGAAATGTCACTGGTGTCCGTACACTGGACGCCAATATCATCCCAGTCTTCTCCTGCAGGATCTGTTTGACATTGACATACCGGTATGCAGTGGGTCGACATTGGCCTGGTTTGGCAGCTATCTGCCTGGGTGGATGTAGCAGGTTTGCATTGGCGCGGCGTCCAGTCTGACATTTTCTTGTAACTGTGGAGTACCGGCAGGGTTTGAGAGGTTGCTCGTGCTGTGAACACATCTCTACTGCCTGTCTTGTCCTGGAAGTGCCGTCTCGCCGCTTCCTTGCTCTACAGTCACGCCGTTATTTCGCTTTGTTTCGTGTTGCAGCTCAAAACCTGCCCAAACAACTGTGAGCTCGCAACATGGTATGAACAAATTGCACCACTCATGCTGGTTAACTAAAACCGGGATAGTCGAGTAAGCGAGTTCACTCCCTGGGCCATGGCAAGATCTGTTCAGCGCGGGCTATTCCAACCTCCAAGTGCATAGTCACCGATCGATCCATGCGATGGTGATTGACCTACAAAGAGCCAAGGTCTACGAGAACTACTATTGGATCCCGCCTGTCTACATGCAGTCAACAAAATCAAAGTACCTCAGTATGCCCCAGAACAGGGCATGTGCATCTATAGCATGACACAACAGGGGTTCTGGCAGCACCTGTCAAACAAGCAGTAGCGACTAGTGCCAGCTACCTATTGGAGGCTAGCCGCTACAGTCTGTCACTGGAGATAATTATTATGTTCACTGTTTAGACTGAGCACAATCAATGATACCCAATCAATCTGCCCAATGTGTGTTCTGTTCCACCTAATTATAACGTCCCATCGCATCAACCACTAACACAAGTCGTGCTAGAGTGACTACACGCACATGTCGTCACTCTAGCACGACTTGTGTTATTATTGTTTATTTTGATTCGCACGATAAATAGAGCACAATAAACGTTAACTTGACTGAAGATTAAAGGCGACTGCAGATAGAGGAACACATCGAGGTACAGGTACCGGCATCAATACAGTATCAGAAAGAAACAAACAAAAATGAGAGGTACGCAGAAAAAACTCTCGTGAGCCCAAGGGGAAGTGGTTGATGAGGGATGAATGCAATCTCCACGCTGGTCTACACTGTTCGTGGAAATGCACACATACATACAATAATATACAACATAGCAATAGCATGCACAGAACCGAACAATTTCATGTTCACACATGCAAGCACAGACCTGAACATTAGTACCAAAAGCCGATACAGACAATATCCCCATACACACAGACGCACACGCACACACACACACACAATGTCCCTTGTATGCGCCCGTGGCGAGAAAAGCACGCAAATCTAAATATGCACTGGATGTGAACCCACAGATTTTCTCTAATAGCAACGATAGCGGATCTGATTCTGAATGAAACACACACACAATACAATCATTGAATGCCCATCCGCAGATGATGGCAGGTCCTGAAAGAACAGGCAGTGTTCCAGTGATGGGGAACAGAACTTCGAGTGGCGAGTGAGGTATACACACACACACGTGCGTGCGCGGGCACACACCAAAGTATGAAGAAATAGAATCGACATCGTAGTATTCATTGGTTGGGGAATGGAAAGGAAAATAAAACATTGCTGTAGGTTATTGTTGTAAGGACACTGGGAGCACAACAGAAAGGTAAGCAACTTGCTTTGAAGCAAAGAAAGTTATTATTCCACGGATCTCAGAAGGAAGGAACGTTCCAGAATGCTGCACTGGCAACAGGCGGCCTGCAGTCGGTCCAGCTGCCGGCCTTGCAGTGCTGAAAAGAATGTGCAGTACAGCATGTCACATAGTATCGCAGCCTGGACAAATAGGCGCTGGGAAGTCCTAGTTATGTGCTCACCCACACCACGATGCACCAATCTTCTGAGCTACTTTGGCAACAACTTTGTCCACTTGAGACTCCCATGGGCTGAGCCAGTTGTTGAGGGCTGCATCAAGGTGGACGGCAATGACCGCTGATGGCAAGGCAATCCATGACACACAGTCACTAGGGCATCGTCAACATGGCGCTGAGGCTGGATCGATAAAATCAACCTTTAGGCTGCCGCGGGGTTGACAACGAGGCCGCTGTCTCGAAGCTAGTCAGTCAGCCTGGTCACCGCCATTGACGAACCAGTCGCCACCGCCAGCAGTGGCGGTAGGTTGTGACAAGTGTGGTGCAATATTGTCAGCAAATTCAGTACTGAGGATAAGATGAGTGACAAAGGGAACGTTGTGTTTGATAATATTGAAGTGAACAGGGATGATCACAAGCCCTGCGCGTACTCCACCGTGAGTTACAAGAAAATTCCGGACTGGACGACGAGCAAACACCAACCTGCTACATCCAACCAGGCAGATACTATTACGATAGCTGCCAAACCAGGTCAATGCCGACCTACTGCATAATGTCAATGTCAAACAGATCCTGCAGGAGAAGACTGGGGTGTTGGCGTCCAGTCACTGAGTGTACAGACACCAGTGACATTTCCTGCGTCTTTTGCAGCATACAGGATAGACTCATCACTGTAAAGTCCACTACTTCGTGATTTTTATTTGTAGAATACATGACAGGCGTATTCAGTGTGCCTCGCAGGACTGCGAGATGCTGCAGAAGACCAGTTTCGACCTTTCTGGACCGCCATTCACCGACGGTGGGCTACACGATGCTGGAGGAACTAGATTCCAGTGAAAACCCAAGATTCCTTTGCTCCTGGACGCTCCGACGTGTTGTGATATCTGCCAGGTGCGCAGTAACTAGTATTTTCATCGCTATAGCGAGGACGACGCCGATCGGCAAACTCTCGCTCACAGCCATCACCAGTCTCTCAAAACCATCGCTTGGCATCCCCCAGAGGTATAGGAGAAAGCCAAAACAGCTCTCAACAAACAAAAGCTAAGGACGATGGAAAGAGAGCATGTCAAAAAGAAGACGAACAGTATGAAGTTCAAATCGGTTTGAACACTCGTAGACCCGGGTGCTCGAATGAGACACAGGGTACCAAAACAGAAACACCCTGAAATTGTACCTAAACTTGTTCCGATTTCGTTTAGTTTTCACAAATACCATCAACATACGGCCTGCTAACGGTATGCCAAATTTCAGCGCTGCCCGGTAAACACTTTTTGAAATACTCGCGACCCACTTTTTGCTGGGTCCTTGATTCGAGGATATGGGTCTCCTGTACGGTGCTGCCAAAGACCTGCTGAATCTGCGGCTCCACTGACCATCTTGCTCTCAAAAATGAAGTAGTAAGTTACTACTCCCTGCCCTCAACTGCCACACCAAGCGTAGACGATGGCAGACCCGTGTGCTTGAATCGGAGACGATCTGACGAGTTCGCTGTTTCTGATTCGAGCACCCAATTTTCAAATAAAAAATCCGAAGGAAATACGACAATTTTACTGCGTCTGTAGCTTGTGTTGTAGCGCACCCAGGTTCTGAATTCCTGCTGGGTGGGTCAAGCCAGACTCTCTTCCCTGTTCCATCGCCTCTCCAAAAGTATATTCTGACATTGTTGAGATTTACAGATGAGAAATTGCACACCTGTCAAATCGTTTCTGATTCGAGCACCCGGGTCTACCACCAACTATACCACTTTCAATAAATCGTGACGCCATTTTGTTTTAACATGAATATCGCGGCTTGCGAAAAAAAAGAAAAGAAATCCCGTTGGAAAATGTTGGTTTTGACGTCCAAAAGTCAGCAGTTTGCGCATACAAGCCTGGTCATTGAGTGGTGCTTGTCATAATAAGCCTGTCTCGTGTATAAGCCTGTCTTGTGTACAAGCCTGACTCCATCACCGGCTTATAGGCATATAAGCCCCGGCTAATGCACGCGACATTACGGTACGATAATTATTTACTCTTTTTTTTACCTCCCTATACTGGCTATAGCAGTAAAAAAACACTAAGTTTGTGTCGAGTAAACACACACTGGTGCAGTGGTGGCTGGACATTTACGTCGGTCCAGCCATGCCAATGGCCCATTGGCTGCCCAACCGGACTGGTTCCGCCGTCCCTCATCAACCCGTGCTTGATGCACAGAGAAACTCCACTGCATGTGCTGCGGTCAATGTAGAAGAACGTGAGCATTGCCAACATGGAAGTTGAGAAGCGCCAGGCCCATAGCTCGTTGTGCTGCTACTTCTTTGAATCTTCCCATAGACATACATGTATATTGCCAATTATTGGACGCTGCATGCAGTGCTCCAAATAGTCACCCTCGGTCGAAAACTGACCCCAAAAGAACCTTTCATATTTCAACAGAAACCCCAAATGAGGGGAAATGACTATTAATATCGTGGTCAATTCCCCTTTCCCCTTCCAAATTCCCCTTTGGCAAAAAGTGTCCGATTTTGGAAGAAAATCAGTTGGCAGCACCGCTGGTACATGTACACGGTATCACCAAGATTGGCAAGAAGTAGTTAGTTACATGTATAACTATGTACAGAAGTGCACATAAATTCATAATAATAGTGTGTAGGTGACTACCGGTATTATAGGTTCACTGTTTAGTCTTGGTAGATCATACCGTAATACTAAAATGTAGGCCGGAGTCGGAGTCGTAAAAACTCTTTCACGACTCCCTGGCACTACCCTGGTGAATGTAGCCAAGTATTGTAGACAAGGCGCTGGTCGTAGTCGGAGCAGGCGACCATCTTGATCCGAGGGAAATATGTATGTATGTTGGAGGACCGATCTCAGCAGGAAATCTACACCATCTAGGTGAGAGTGCGAGACAACTCGGCGGGGGAACGGCTGCTAGGTGAGGAAGCTATCACCTCTCTGCGACAGCAGGTAGATCTAGTAGACCCAGGTGCTCGAAGTCCGTACATGGTATCCTAAGTTCGTACGCCCATAATTTCATGTTCTGTTATTGTATTCGACTCAAATATTTTATGGAGGGGACAGTGTGGTATGTTCTCCTCGCGTACCAATTTTCAGGGATCTACGATCAGCAGAAGTCCCATACCACGGGAGTGGGTTTTCGAGTGTCCATACGAAATACAAATTGGGTTACATTTCATGCAAAAATCAACTTTGCCAAGACCGATTTCGAACGGACACAGCGTCAAACAGACCTTCACTCAATCATCAAGAGCCAGCTTAGAGCTGACAATGGCCAGAGGAGAAGAATTTACAGAGAACCACCAATCCTTGCAGAAAGGTTGACACTCCTGGCATCTCCACCACTGTTTTCCCGCGGTTTTCACAGCGCAGCTGCTTCTTCTCTGAGCCGACTAAAAACAGCTTGCATTTCGGCAACAAGCTACGCTTTTGCAAGAAATACCGGTGGAGGCACATGCCAAACATATCCCTTCGGTGCTTTCGTCGTAACCGAGGGATTGCAAGTTAGCAATTAGCAGAAATATGTGTGTATTTCGAGTCACCTCTGATCAGTACGGACTTAGAGTACCCTCTGCGACACCAAAATTTGATATGAAAAATGAGCGAACTCCAGAGAAACAGATCGGATCGAAAGATGGCCTGGTTCAATCGAGCCTGGCCTCAAAACAAACTTGGACAAGATACCTTCCATCCACGAGCAGGATTCTGGCAAGTGATCATTGCTAGGGTGAGTTTCAGCTCGGCAAACACACACTGTAAACGTGTACGGACTTCGAGCACCTGGGTCTACTCGTTCAGACGACAAAAGCGATAGTTCAGCCGATGCAACATCAAATCGCAAATCGTGTAGTGACTAGAACTTCATAGCAGAAGAGGAATGATGAGAACGAAATGTCACCAGTATTGTAAAGTGGAGTGGGCCGAACAGAGAGTTCACTCTTTGTTATTGTAGTAGACCTTCAATGATAGGATTGAGGTTGCTTCGAAGACGGGATATTGGGAGGCAAGACTTCCGCTCCGGTTGTCACAACTCGTGTCGCCATCGCTGCAGTGAGTGACAAGAACAGGCAACTACCGCTACACGGCCATCGGTAACCGACACGGTCCGTCACCGGTTTATCGTGAGTCACTGGGAGGGTTTGCAAGGTTGTCGCCCGTATCTGTGGAGTGTACAATTTGATTGCCAGGACAGACAGACCACTGCGGCCCGGAGTACCCCAAGGTAAGGACTTGGCCAAGTTTGGGAAGTAACTAGTGGTGCTTGTACTGACTGGACATGACCTCCGTGCATACACTATCCATGCACGCATCAGTCGAAAGAAAAAAGGTCTAAATTTATAGAAAAGAAAAAAGACCAAGGAACTACAAGTTTCGCTATAATGGCCACTAACACCAACAAGTTCCTTGCCAACAAGTTCCTTGCTCGTTCCTCTTTTCTGTAAATATATTATTGGCTCTCCATCCGAGTCCAAAAGGTTTTTTAAAAGTTTACTTCGAAGAAATTTAAATGAAAAGTTCGTTTGAGTTTTTCTGGCCAGTTCATCTTAAAACTGTACAAACGATTTGCTTCACAGTTTGAACTGCGAAGAGAAGCAGTGCCATGCTGTTCCCTTGCTGTGGTTGCTTGGGCATGTAGAAATGAAGCCGTTCTAACCCATGCATGTCAATAAGCCCATTGCGCAATGGCGCACTGTTTTTATTTACCGATGGGCCTTTCTTTTCTTCTTCTTCTTTTCAGTCACGGTTTGCACGAGACTCAAACAGACTGAATTTCCGCATCTGTGGAAACGCCAACATCAATGAGCCTATACCCTGCCTTGTAGACATTGCCAGAGCAAAACCTATGTCGTCCGACTGTATCAGAATTATTTGTGGCCGGCAGTCCAGTCCCCAAACCAGCAGTATACCACACGGCATATCAGAATCCCCCCCCCCCCCCCCCGAAAAGGACTGCATGCATGATAGTGCCTGGGCTGGACGGAGGCACAACATTTATAATTCTGTCCCGTAACGAAAACTAATTACACTGTACATGTATATCAGTTTAGCTGAGATTCACACCGCCAATCCGTTCGTATAATTGGATGGGGCTCATGGTTTCATTTGCCTGATTTTGGCCATGCAGACTTGTGGGTTTTGAATCATCACACTTCTGTCCTGCTCTCCGTGAGTTTCGTTTGAGAGAGCTTCACAAATGTAGCTCGCCCGTAGAGGGTGCATGCTACGATTGTGGATCTACTTGTACACGTACCGGGGTGCACGTTCCACATCCATTTCAAGCTTTGCATGCCGGCAGCACTTAAAGGGGAAGTTAAGGCAAAAATAAAAATTTCACCAGTTGTAGTCTTCGGGGTGCTGAGTCGAATGGTCTTGGTCCGAGAAAGCTGAGACGCTCCCTTCCTACTTGAATCCCAATCGAACTCGCGCACTTCCACCGAAACTGGGTGACTGCGCCCTACTAGATGGGGATTTGTA
Source organism: Sycon ciliatum (assembly GCF_964019385.1). Classification (NCBI taxonomy): domain Eukaryota; kingdom Metazoa; phylum Porifera; class Calcarea; order Leucosolenida; family Sycettidae; genus Sycon; species Sycon ciliatum. The sequence goes on along the minus strand of NC_088650.1, from coordinate 30,090,771 downwards.
TGCAAAATGTCACTAAAAGCGCCATTTCGTTCTTATAAAAGCACGGATGACCGCGATTGGCCCATATGTTGTAGTCTTTTGGACGCTGAGTCGACTGGTTTTGGTCCGAAAAGGCTGCGATGCAGCGTTCCTCCTTTATTCCCAATCGAACATGGTTGAACAAGTGGTCACGTGCTCCTGGGTGCCCAAATCACCTGGTCACCACGCCAGCAGGCGACAACTTTCACACCAAGGTTCAACTCGAGTTCAACTCGAGTGACAGGAGTCACTGCACCCAAACAAAAAAAAAAGGTCAAACAGGCTAGTAAGTTGTACCCTGCAGGCACGGTGACCAGCTGACTGGTGTACGCAGGAGCACGTGACCGCTTGTTCAACCATGTTCGATTGGGAATAAATGAGGAATGAGGGGGGGTTATACTCTTGATACCGCTAAACCGAATGCTGGGTCATACCCCAAAATGTGCATTCACTCTTCAACCACTCGCCTGGAGGTTGCCAGAACAATATAAAATCACTCGACAGACATTGCCGAATCTGAGCGTCTCGAACACAGAGTTCCACAGATTTGCTATTGAAGACAACAAATAATACGCGATCCATGCATGGGCGGGTGATGGAGCGAAGCACCCATGAATCCTAGTAGCATAAACAATTGTTTGAGTAAGCAGTGTAGCTTGTGCATGTCCCCCCAATACTTGGCCGAGTTTTGACGAGCCAGGAGATATTGCCTGAATTAAAAATTATAAGATAAAATGAATGGTATCCGTGGGTATAGAAGCTGAGATGCAGTGTCAAGCAGCTGAGAGTAAGCAGTACTAAGTACGAGCAGTTTATGCAAAGCATAAGACTTATGCGGTTATAACTTGAACTTTCGAAGTAGGACTCCAGAAGCAAAGTGGGACTGATCCTGGATATGTACACACGGTGAGCTGAGACGGATCTGCTATGGTGGACGACCAGCATAATACTCACTCAGTGTTATGTAAAACTGGAAAGTCTAACGAGTCACAAAATCTAACGTTTTAGCGACCAATTTTCCCCGTTATTTTGAAGAAACGTTATCGCGAACCCGGTTTAAGATGTCTGTGTAAAGATGCGCATACAGATGGGTGGCCAGGTATAAACCATTGTTAAACTTTCTGAACGTTAATTTATCATGCCAAAATTACAAAAACGTTAAAACTCTTCGCTCGTTAAACTTTCCAGTGTTACAGTAGTAAAGAAAAGAACTATCATCATCCGAGTCTATCAGTGATAATTGTGGTCTTAGAAGGATAGCATACCTCCATTGCAGCGTCGTCCAAGAAAAATGAACAGTTCCACACGTGTGCCATCAACCTATCAAATTAGGTGCGCTCCGCTTCGGTGCTCGAATATGGATTCAACTTCAACTGTGATCTCCTGGGTTAGGGGAATCCCATACAGTTTGCTCAATTGCGAACAGGCTCGCACCGCTGCAACGAATCGCGACTCATCTGCCGTGGACCACTTCACTGGGCAATTGAACATATCCAATGTCTCTAGCTGCAAACAGTGCTCTAACACCTCACAGACTGCTGACAGTGGTGCGGGTTTAACATAATAGCCATCGTCATCATAATCGTGGTCGTCGTGGTCGTCGTCGTCATCATAATCGTCGTCGTCGTGGTCGTCGTCGTCATCATCATCATCATCATCATCAGGGAAATCAGCATTCAAAAAGGACATATTGACGTAGCTCACTTTCTTACAATGACAGAGTGCAGCACATACCCACACAAAGCCGTCTGTACCAATGGGATTCAATCGGACGTCAAGACTCTCAAGATTAGCTGACACGCCTACAATAACAGATGCCAGTGCCCTGCCATCGTCGATACGACTCATTGACAGATTTAGCGAGCGGATGGCTTGAAATCGGTCAGAGCTGACAGGTGCAATGCGAATGAGTTTGCCATCAACCAACGGGCCACATGAAGGGACGGCTTTCTCCAGATCGCGGAAGGAGCCATTGCACAACAAAGAACCGAAAGCCAAATATGTGTGAGAAGAGAGAGAAGATTGGATAAGCGCAATTTCCGATGGTAGCTGAGCACTAAGGAATGAGCATTCCTGATCGCAAGACACATCATGATACTTTGAGCGCTCATAGCAAGACATGAGAAGCGGGAAAAACATATTCCATGGAAAACGATTGGAATCCGCGCACCTTCCAATGCTCCGCGTTGGATCTTGTGTAGACTCCTGACCCAGCAGAACGGAGGCAGGATGGAGAAAGTTCTCGCACTTTCTTGCTAACTCAACATCAACTTGCGACAGCGCCTCGAGTAGCCCTGTGCCAGTTGCAACATGGCCGTCCTCTATCCAAAGGAACAGAAGAGTACTCAGGAACAGCGCATCTGTGGGCTCCCGTGCTGTTGGCATTGAGCTGCGCACACGTTCCGTTCCTTTGCCACGGCCGCGGTCAGTGGGTGGAACAAGGAGAACATCAGCAAGGAGAGCCATATTGTCAAATGTCAAGATCTCGCAGAGGTGACCATGGACCTTCTCCACTTGCATGTGATCAGTGAGAATACTGGGATCATCATGCATTTGCTCAGCAAGGCCACTGGCAGAAGCTTGCTGGGTGGCACTGCAGTCTCTGGTATACCACAATTCCTCCACAATGGCGAGTGAAACATCTGTTGGGCATAGGGCAATGAGAAACTTCCAGAACATTGCCATGTGGCCTTGGTAGCCGACTCGCCGCACCAGTGCAATGGCGTGATGTCTCTCTAGTGCCAGGCATTTTGCTATGTACCACGCCGCCAGAAACTCCTGCAGAGATAGATGCCGGAAACGATATTGACGGTCATCGGTAGACCGTGTGCCACGGCAGGTTTGCAGAAGGCCCAGGTCGACTGTATCCTTGCTTAGGTGTGAACTAGCAATGTCGCACGTGTCAAACACCAGCTGCTTCAGCAAGAGCATGCGAAATGCGAATCGGCCCAGTTCATACAGTGACCGGACGAACTTGGTCGGTGCTGTAGAAAACGACTTACAGGTAGCGCCACCTGCTCTCTCGGCTGCACGTAGCAGCATGGATTCATGCAGCGCTGTACTGCACTTGCACACACCTTTGTTGTGCTCAAACAGCTCGCAAGTCAGGGCTGCAAAGATGGGAATTGCCATCAGGGACTTGACGTCAGGCTGGTTCTGCAGCTGTGCTAGCAGAACCGCAGCACGTTCGGCACCCAGAACCTTCTCTGTGTACACTTGAACATTCTCCTCCGAGAAACCCAGCACTTCTATTTTCTTCTGGTACCTGCCGCACTGTGATAGTTGATTAGCGTCCGTGCATACACGAGTTGTGACGATTACACGTGCCTTCACGAGGCCTTTGCGCTTCAACAGGTCTCTCATAAACATACTACAGTTTTCAACATCACACTCGTCAAGCCCATCCAGAATAACACATAGGCGATCTAGCCTGTCTTCCAAATAGCGAGATAACACAGCCACGTCATCAACGGACATGCCCAGGCTTGCGAACTTCAGTGCCAACAGCTCAGTGAGACTTTTGGCGGCTCTGACTTCGCGTTCACGAAGCTCCAGGCCTAGGATGAGATCGAAATGCTCTCGCCATAGTTCTCCCTTGCTCCACAAGTACAGAACCATCCACAGAAATACTGTGGTCTTGCCGCTACCAGCGACTCCATACGCCAGTACATTCGTGTGGTCTCCTTCGAACAAATCTTTCAGCTCTATCTTCGCGCTCCTCTCCACCTTTCCTGTACGTCCACGCGTCTCTGCATATGTGGAGAATGACAGTTGTTTCTCGAACTCAGACTTCAAATCTTTCTCGGACACCAACGACAGGTTCACAAATATTTGCTCCAATGGAATTGGTTGATCATTTGCGAGCCCATCGCTAAGTTGTATTCCACATTCCTCCGTCAGTTCACGCAGCTTTGTTCGGGCCTTGACCAGAGCCTTAGGCAACGGTTTCCGCTTCGCAGCGGGCTCTTCACCGCGACTCTTGAGCGCTGGCTCCATTTCTTCGTTCCATTGATGCAAAGCGCAAGTATCCTTTTGTAAAAAGAATGCATCCTTTTGTGCGATCCTCCCGGATCCCCACACGTCTACAAGACTACATAATCCGCGATATTCATGTTAAAACAAAATGGCGTCACGATTTATTGAAAGTGGTATAGTTGGTGGTACGAGTGTTCAAAACCATTTGAACTTCATACTGTTCGTCTTCTTTTTGACATGCTCTCTTTCCATCGTCCTTAGCTTTTGTTTGTTGTGAGCTGTTTTGGCTTTCTCCTGTACCTCTGGGGGATGCCAAGTGATGGTTTTGAGAAGCTGGTGATGGCTGTGAGCGAGAGTTTGCCGATCGGCGTCGTCCTCGCTGTAGCGATGAAAATACTAGTTACTGCGCACCTGGCAGATATCACAACACGTCGGAGCGTCCAGGAGCAAAGGAATCTTGGGTTTTCACTGGAATCTTGTTCCTCCAGCATCGTGTAGCCCACCGTTGGTGAATGGCGGTCCAGAAAGGTCGAACCTGGTCTTCTGCAGCACCTCGCAGTCCTGCGACGCACACCGTGTACGCCTGCCATGTATTGTACAAATAAAACTCATGCAGTAGTGGACTCTACAGTGATGAGTCTCAGCCTGTATGCTGCAAAAGACGCAGGAAATGTGACTGGTGTCTGTACACTCAGTGACTGGACGCCAACACCCCAGTCTTCTCCTGCAGGATCTGTTTGACATTGACATTATGCAGTAGGTCGGCATTGACCTGGTTTGGCAGCTATCGTAATAGTATCTGCCTGGTTGGATGTAGCAGGTTGGCGTTTGCTCGTCGTCCAGTCCGGAATTTTCTTGTAACTCACGGTGGAGTACGCGCAGGGTTTGTGATCATCCCTGTTCACTTCAATATTATCAAACACAACGTTTCCTTTGTCACTCATCTTATCCTAAGTACTGAATTTGCTGACAATATTGCACCACACTTGTCACAACCTACCGCCACTGCTGGCGGTGGCGACTGGTTCGTCAATGGCGGTGACCAGGCTGACTGACTAGCTTCGAGACAGCGGCCTCGTTGTCAACCCCGCGGCAGCCTAAAGGTTGATTTTATCGATCCAGCCTCAGCGCCATGTTGACGATGCCCTAGTGACTGTGTGTCATGGATTGCCTTGCCATCAGCGGTCATTGCCGTCCACCTTGGTGCAGCCCTCAACAACTGGCTCAGCCCATGGGAGTCTCAAGTGGACAAAGTTGTTGCCAAAGTAGCTCAGAAGATTGGTGCATCGTGGTGTAGGTGAGCACATAACTAGGACTTCCCAGCGCCTATTTGTCCAGGCTGCGATACTATGTGACATGCTGTACTGCACATTCATACCGGCGAAGCAAGGCCGGCAGCTGGACCGACTGCAGGGGCCGCGCACATGCAGGCCGCCTGGTGCCAGTGCAGCATTCTGGAACGTTCCTTCCTTCTGAGATCCGTGGAATAATAACTTTCTTTGCTTCAAAGCAAGTTGCTTACCTTTCTGTTGTGCTCCCAATGTCCTTACAACAATAACCTACAGCAATGTTTTATTTTCCTTTCCATTCCCCAACCAATGAATACTACAATATCGATTCTATTTCTGAATACTTTAGTGTGTGCCCGCGCACGCACGTGTGTGTGTGTGTGTATACCTCACTCGCCACTCGAAGTTCTGTTCCCCATTACTGGAACACTGCCTGTTCTTTCAGGACCTGCCATCATCTGCGGATGGGCATTCAATGATTGTATTGTGTGTGTCTGTGTGTGTGTGTTTCATTCAGAATCAGATCCGCTATCGTTGCTATAAGAGAAAATCTGTGGGTTCACATCCAGTGCATTTGTAGATTTGCGTGCTTTTCTAGCCACGGGCGCATACATGGGACATTGTGTGTGTGTGTGCGTCTGTGTGTATGGGGATATTGTCTGTATCGGCTTGTGGTACTAATGTTCAGGTCTGTGCTTGCATGTGTGAACATGAAATTGTTCGGTTCTGTGCATGCTATTGCTATGTTGTATATTATTGTATGTATGTGTGCATTTCCACGAACAGTGTAGATGAGCGTGGAGAGTGCATTCATCCCTCATCAACCACTTCCCCTTGGGCTTACGAGAGTTTTTTCTGCGTACCTCTCATTTTTGTTTGTTTCTCTCTGATACTGTATTGATGCCGGTACCTGTACCTCGATGTGTTCCTCTATCTGCAGTCGCCTTTATCCTTCGGTCAAGTTAACGTTTATTGTTCTCTATTTATCGTGCGAATCAAAATAAACAATAATAACACAAGTCATGCTAGAGTGACGACATGTGCATGTAGTAGGGTTGATGGAATGGGACGTTATAATTAGGTGGAACAGAACACACATTGGGCAGATTGATTGGGCATCATTGATTGTGCTCAGTCTAAACAGTGAACATAATAATTATCTCCAGTGACAGACTGTAGCGGCTAGCCTCCAATAGGTAGCTGGCACTAGTCGCTACTGCTTGTTTGACAGGTGCCGCCAGAACCCCTGTTGTGTCATGCTATAGATGCACATGCCCTGTTCTGGGGCATACTGAGGTACTTTGATTTTGTTGACTGCATGTAGACAGCATCCACTAGTAGTACACGTAGACCTTGGCTCTTTGTAGGTCAACCACCATCGCATGGATCGGTCGGTGACTATGCACTTGGAGGTTGGAATAGCCCGCGCTGAACAGATCTTGCCATGGCCCAGGGAGTGAACTCGCTTACTCGACTATCCCGGTTTTAGTTAGCCAGCATGAGTGGTGCAATTTGTCCATACCATGTTGCGAGCTCACAGTTGTTTGGGCAGGTTTTGAGCTGCACCACGAAACAAAGCGAAATAACGGCGTGACTGTAGAGCAAGGAAGCGGCGAGACGGCACTTCCAGGATGAGACAGGCAGTAGAGATGTGTTCACAGCACGAGCAACCTCTCAAACCCTGCCGGTACTCCACAGTTACAAGAAAATGTCGGACTGGACGACGCGCCAATGCAAACCTGCTACATCCACCCAGGCAGATAGCTGCCAAACCAGGCCAATGTCGACCCACTGCATACCGGTATGTCAATGTCAAACAGATCCTGCAGGAGAAGACTGGGATGATATTGGCGTCCAGTGTACGGACACCAGTCACATTTCCTGCGTCTTTTGCAGCATACAGGATAGACTCATCACTATAAAGTCCACTACTTCGTGATTTCTATTTGTAGAATACATGACAGGCGTATTCAGTGTGCCTCGCAGGACTGCGAGATGCTGCAGAAGACCAGGTTCGACCTTTCTGGACGGCCATTCACCGACGGTGGGCTACACGATGCTGGAGGAACTAGATTCCAGTGAAAAACCAAGATTCCTTTGCTCCTGGACGCTCCGACGTGTTGTGATATCTGCCAGATGCGCAGTAACTAGTATTTTCATCGCTATAGCGAGGACGACGCCGATCGGCAAACTCTCGCTCACAGCCATCACCAGCTTCTCAAAACCATCACTTGGCATCCCCCAGAGGTATAGGAGAAAGCCAAAACAGCTCTCAACAAACAAAAGCTAAGGACGATGGAAAGAGAGCATGTCAAAAAGAAGACGAACAGTATGAAGTTCAAATGCGTTTGAACATTCGTACCACCAACTATACCACTTTCAATAAATCGTGACGCCATTTTGTTTTAACACGCATACGGTCCATTATCATGATTATGTGCCGTAAAGTTACTTCGAAGTTTTTTTTGTTTTTTTTACTAATATTCACAAACCCAACTCGTAAAATAAATAATTATGTGGACAAAACCAAACAGCTACTGAGCAGGGGCTGCACTGGGCAGCAGTGATGGTGAGGTACCAGGGGCTCCACCGACCAAAGGTCTCGGCTTCAATGCCACAAGCACGCACCAAGAAAAAGAAACAGAAATGTAAAGCAAAGCTAGATCTAGCTATGGGGAAGTAGAATGGGTAAAAGTACCGGTAGGTGTTTAGAAAAATAAGAACAAGATGAAAAGAGATTGTAATGTACATGTCAACTTCATCAACCAAAACTTGTGAACTTTTTTTAATAGATCTGAAACGAAACTCGCACAAAGAAGTGTAAAGAAAACAAGCTAAAAAACAGAAAAATAATAAGGCACCCATTTTGATAATCCAGGGGATGGCCCACGCCTGGTAAAAGAATAAGCAGAGAAAAGAAAAGAATCATAACAAGTTTTTCCATGTATGCAAAACACAGCTGAGCACTCTGAGCAAGGCCAGGTATGCGGATTAGCGGGTCCGGCAAGCGACGAGCTCGAAAAATTACAGGGAATCTGTTGCCCAGTACCAGTTGCTGTCTCTCAGGTGTCGGTAGACCTTTGTCTTGAATGACTGAAAACGTGTTTTGTGTGGGCGCTGCGACAGCAGCCTGTCAGGAAGGGAGTTCCATGCGCCAATACAGCAGTACGGGAACGACCGCTTCACGACGGATGGAGCTGGGACAGGGAGTGTCTGACAGTTGATAGGCGTGGCTAGTGGCATTATTGTGCTGGTTCCTGGTTCTGAGGTTGGCTGGAGAAACGCGATGCGGTGGCAATACAGCAAGTAGCTGAGGAGGACCAGTAATGAAATGCAATTTGTACATGCACGAGAGAGCAGCAACAGTCCGGCGGACAGCCAGACTGGGGAGAATTGCACCAGGGCCAATGATGCGCAGTGCGCGGCGTTGAACATTATCCAGACGTTGGATGTGGCTGGCTGGCGCGCCCATCCACACAAGCGGGGCATACTCCATCAGGGGCCTCACGAATGCCTTGTAGACAGTCGTTCGGCCAGCTGGCGTTAGAATGTGGGCCGCTCGTCGGAGAAAGCCGCTGGGCGCGGATGGTCACGGTCCTGAGGTGACTAGCGAAGGACAATTTGGAGTCAAATCGAACACCAAGCAGTGATATGCTGGTTTCCTCCGGTACAGGGGTGCCACCAAACAGGATTTGGGGCAGGTCTAGGTCAGTGCGTCGGAGGGTAGCAGTCATAGCCTGTGACTTGCTGGGCTCGAAAGACACTTTCCACCGGCAACCCCACTCATGCAGGCGGTTTGTGGATACCTGCAAGGTGTGTGCAGCGTCCCGAGGGCACTGAGCTGAGGATACTAGACTGTATAGTGTCGTATCGTCCGCGTAGGCCTCAAGCTGAGCATTGCCATCAAGAACATCGGCAGCGTCATTCACGTATATTAGAAACAACGTAGGGCCCAATATACTGCCTTGGGGCACCCTTGCAGAGATTGGGTAGAGAGAAGAAATCTGACCGCCGACTAAGCACTGGAGTGAACGGCCGTCAAGATAAGACGACAGCCAGCTATGGAGAGTGCCAGTAATGCCGAGCTGCCAGACCTTGTAGAGGAGGCCCACGTGGGAGACCCGGTCAAAGGCCCCAGCTATATCGACTGCGAGAATTCGTGCCGCGCCACCTTGGCCAACGATGTCCACCCAGGCGTTATGAAGCGCCTGTAGTGCGTCTGCCGTGCCGAGACCTCTACGGAACCCAAACTGGTGGGGAGTGAGGAGCTGCTGGCGCTCAAGATGGTTCATCAGTTGGCGATTGACAATAGTTTCCATTACTTTGGACATTATGCATAATAACGAGACTGGGCGGTAGTTCTTCAGAACAGAGCGCGAAGACCGTTTGTGGATCGGTACCACGTTAGCTGTCTTCCAAGATTCTGGTTGAACTCCGCACCTGAAACAGAGAGCGAATAGCTGGGACAAAGGCTTCGCAAGTTCTTTGGCACACTCTTTCAGGACCCGGGCTGAAATGCCGTCAGGACCAGTCGCCTTTGATATGTCGAGTCGCGCTAGCAGACGGTAGACAGTGGCGGGGCGAAAATGAACGGCTGCGATTGCCGGTGCTCCGGTTGCAACAAGGTCAGGTAAGTCGTCAGAAGTAAGATCCTGGCCAGTGACACTGCACTTCCTGGAGAAGAAGGTGGCAAAGGCCTCCGATTTCTCATGGCTTGTTGCCAACTCCCGTCCGCCCGCATCAACAATGAGAGGAATGTCCGTGTTACGTCCGTCCCCACTAGCATACTTTAACTTGGTCCACCATTCTTTGTCCTTGAGTGAGCCCGTGGACAGGCTGTGACGGGTACTGGCCTCTTTAGCTTCCTGGGATCGCCTTAGGATGTTGACGGCTGTGGTAACGGAGCGGAGGAAAGCTTGTTTGAGTGAAAGATCGTTCGGGTGTTTTCTCCAGGAACGCCAACGATTGCCCTTTTCCCTCATAGCAGCTGTACATTCCGGTGTCCACCATTTTGGATCACTCGGTCTCGTGGTAAGTTCCTTAGATGGGACAAACCTGGCTATTGCGCCTCTGATAGTGGAGGTTACCCGCGCACAGGAGGTGTCCGGGTCATCAGTTATGATGTCGTGCCATGGAGAGTTGCGAAGGAAAGCTCGTAGGCGATGCCTGTCTGCGCTCTTGTACCGCCAGACAGTTCGCTTTGCTGCAGGCTCGTGGCAAGGTAATATGCCTACGAAGTCGGATGGAACGATAACGTGGTCAGACCGCACAAGAGGGGGTGTGGCGGTTGTCAATACTGGCCCAGTGGGGAGTTGAAGGTAGACATCACGAGGTCAAGGGTATTGTCGCCACGAGTAGGAGTCTGAACATGCTGCGTAAGGAGGTGCGCGGCACAAGTGTCCTCAAGTGCTTTGCCCGCCGGTGTGGTCTTAGAGCTGTTTAGCCAGGCACGGTTGTGAACGTTAAAGTCCCCAGCAAGAATGAGACTAGCGCCGTGTTGACGGGCCAAAGGAAGGGTGTCTTCGAGATGATGGATAAGTGAGAGGTCACCGGGCCCGCAAGAACCCGGCCGGTAGACACCTCCCAGGACAATCTTGTGCCCGGCGCTGAGCTGGATGGATACCCACAAGACTTCATGCTGGGGGGGGGGGGGGGGGGCGGCCAGTTCATCGATGATCAAGGCTGGGAGAGTAGATCGCACCCAGATTGCAACTCCACCACCGTGTGCTGTGCGGTCAAGCCTTAATGGAGGGCTATAGCCCGGGAATATCGTGTCCGACACTTCGACCTTCTCTGTTGTGAACTTTGTTTCGGTTACCACTGCAACGTCAGGGTTGTGCTGTAGCAACGCGTGCTGGAAGTCGCCTAACTTGCTACTTAACCCGAACGCATTTGTGCACAAGAGGCGAAATGGAGCAACCATGGAAGAAACAACAAGAAAAAAAACGAAAAGCTAAAAAATACCAAAATGTAAACCTAGAGCTAAAGTTCTTAAAAACCAAAAAGTCCTAAACGTGTTTCTAAGGTTTAAAAACGCCAAGTGTTCTGCTTGCTGCCAGCTGGACCCTTTCTCTTTTTCTTTCTTCCACGGACTTCGGTGAATTCGGTTTCAGCTGAGGGGGAGGTCGAGCTTCGCTGCCGTTTGCTGTTGGTGCCTGCTCTGCTGTTGCTCTTAGCGCAGTCAGCCAGTAGGGCCATTAGGGTCATCTTCGTCACTAGCAGGATCAGAGTGGGCCAGAAACGTGGTGGGGTCAGGCTGCGGTGGGGAGGGGGTCACGGTGGGGGTTCCTCCATCTGACTCCTCAGCCCAGCTGCTGTCGGGGGACAGAGCTAGAGTGAAGTCCGGCTCACCTTCAGTGCCTCCCTCTGAGGCAGATTCGGGTTCCCTGGATGCATCCCTTTCGGCATTCGATCCTCCTGTAGCAGATGAGTCCGAGTACGGTTTGTCTGACCCCACGCCACTAGCACTGGCAAGCTGGCGGTTGGCTGTCGTAGCCGAGGGAGGCTGCTGATCCAATGAGCTTGGATTTCCCGCCTCTCGTCCTGCTACTCTTTCTGCATCCGACCCTCCTACAGCAGATGAGTCCTGTTTGTCTGACCCCACGCCACTGGCCAGTTGGCGGTTGGCTGGTGGACCCCGACCCCATGGATTTGTCGTACTCCGTGTGTGGGTGAGGCGATTTGGACAGGCCTTTGCCTCATGTCCGCCTTGCTGACATCGAAAACATGTTTGCGTTTGACCTGGGTACCAAACCCGTACCGTAGTACTACCGGAACCTATACGCATAGTAGACGGCATGCTCTTCTTCAAACTCATCCTTGCATGGCGGGTTCCCGTTTCGATTGAAAAATCACCATGCTCCACGATCTTTCTTGTTATTGGGCCATGAATATCTCCAAATGCCCCCAAAGAACTTGCAACTGCTCCATCATGTAAATGCAATGGGCATCCAAATACCGATACTGTGATTACTTCACTGCCACCCACAGTAACAGGTACAGCCTTACCGCTTATTGACAAGCCAGAGGATACAAGCCGGTCGCGTGCGGCTCCACAGGACAGTGCTACGAGGCACCAGCCAGGCTTCCCTTGTAAATCCACCTGCTTCAGCTCAGCAGGGCTAACTCCATTTTTGGACAGTTCCTCTATATAGAAAACGTGATCTGACGGCCACTCAGGCTCTCTTCTAAACAGTATGGAAGCGGACGCAGGAGCGCCAAAACTGCTCCCACCCGCCATGACTACAAAAGTAGTACCGTTGATCCGCCCCCACGCCATGTCGCTTCCCAGCTGGGTTTTCGGCAGGAGGCGGGAATTAGATCAAGGCTGTCAAGTGCAGTACGATTTACAACATACGTATAGTAGAACTAGAAGTTCAGACTCGATGTGATGATCGATGCATGCACGATGGATTGCTTTTTTTTTTAACGAATCGACTTTAGTCAAACGAATGAAAAACGTAAAATGGGCCCCAACCAGCGAAAACAGCCCTTAGGCCACCCTTTGTTAATTCATTGTTTAACGTCCTTTTTTTCGCGAAAAGGTACGCGGGAGGGCGGAAAAAAACAAAAGCCCATTCCAAAAACTGGAAACCCCAATCAAACATTTTGACCAGTAAAGCATGTGATATACAATATTTCTGGGTCTAACGGCACTTGCAGGCATAGAACAACACTCTTTGATGGTACATTGGAGCACATGCCTGATGAATCCAACAAAACAGGTACATAGCATGTAATGGAGTTGAATAGCATGTCAAGAATTCATTACATCTGGATTTTTACTAGGACACACACCGTACGATATTTAAAAGCCAACAAAAAAGAAAAAGAACACAAAATAAAGGCATGCCCGGGAGGCAAGATTATAAGTTTAAGGTCATGATCGGCACACTGTGAAACTACATTATCATGTATTTACAACTTCCCATATTATTGGTACTACTACTTTCTTGTTTTTTTTTCAAGTCTGAGGCAAAAAGGTACGCGGGCGCGGACGTTAAACAACGAAAAAAGAAAGGGTGGCCTTCGGAGACAGAAGTTTCAGCAAAGCAATGAATAAAACAATTGAAGCCGACATAATACCATGGTGGACTGAAAAAACATTTTTGTGTGAAGTCGAATTCAGAAACGTTTTTCTTCGATGGTCATCAGTGAACCTACATCGAGTAATGTTTATGAGAAAAAAACCCAGAATTTATGCTCAAACTAAATGTTCCTTGAAGGTTATAAAATGATTACAGTAACAACAAGGGTGCAAGGGTGATTGTATTGTCACAATGCTGTGAGCAGCGTGGAATGAAAATAACATTGAGCGTATGCACGCAGAAGGAAAACGTTACATCTCTCACACTAAACACTGAGATTCTCACACCCTGGATCATTTGTTATTTTCATTCCACACTGCTCACACCATTGTGATAATACAGCCACCCTTGCACCCTTGTTGTTACTGTAGGCACTTTTGTAACCTTCAATGAGCACTTAGTTTGAGCATATATTCTGGTTTGTTTTCTCATAATACATTATTCGATGTAGGTTCACTGATGACCATGGAAGAAAGACGTTTCTGAATTCGACATCATATGATTTTTATTTTATTAGGCCATCATGGTATTATGTCGGCTTCAATTGTTTTATTCATTGCTTTGCTGAAAATTATTTTTCAAGGAAAGAGAAAATGAAACTGAATAATGTGCACACCATGATTACTCCAGGGTCTATATCTACAGTGGTCACAGCTGAAATCCAACCCCTGATTTTCGTTCTCGAGTGTAGCACCGATTCTAGCAGTCTCTATTCCGTAGCGTTACAACTTGCGCTAGCCGGGCGTTTGCTGCAATGTGAGTGCGCCAAGCTGGGGTTGGATTTCGGTTGCCACCGACGTGTATCCGGTGCATTGATCCACTGCGACGGGTGGTGGAGTACCGAGGTGTGCAGAATGGCGGTCCTGTTGCGGACACACCATGGCACCGGGGAAGGATGTGCAGTGTTGGTCTGGTGTGACACTTGGTACATATTCGATGTGGCACTTGGTATATATTCGATGTGGCACTTGGTGGCATATTCGATTGGACACTTGGTACATATTCGATGTGGCACGGAGGATGTGAATGGGGACTGCAGTGCGGCGACTATTGCTAGCTTGACCGACTCCGTAAATCTCACGTGAGTCAAAAAAGAAAAAAAACATTACTTTCATGCTCAACAGCTATTAGCATTTGATTAGACCCGGTGTACTGTACAGCGCTGTGAAACGTGTGCTATCGGAAAGAGGAGAAGTGCAGAAAACTGATGACGCACTTTGACATTGCCAAGCAGGTACGAATCTAATAATATGCGACGTGCTTTGATTAACCAAAAATGAAGACCCATTGGATTGAGACCAGTCCTGCAGGATGTGTGTTTTGTGTCGAGCATCGGTGTTGCCATGTCCGATGTCTGCAACAGACCGTCCTTCTGCAATCTCTGTGTTCCTTGTCATGTTTGCAGGACAACTTGGTGTTGGATATTGGAATTCTCATTGTTCTGAGCGTCGCCTTCCGTATCCTGGCTTACCTTATCCTGGAGCTGATACTGTGGAATCGGAATCGCCATACCAAGTAAACATACAACCGCATCTCCCTACGCGGTTAGTGATGTGCTCGTACGAAAAAGTATTTATCCCGTTTTCCAATCGCTGTGTGCGAATGCGTGTGCATATGTGTGTGGTGTGTGTGTGTGTGTTTGTGTGTGTGTGTGCGCGCGCACGTGTGTGTGTGTGTCCGAGTGTGGCTACCTATGTGCATGTCTGTCTGTCTGTCTGTCTGTCTCTTTTACTGACTCTCTCCTGCGAGTCTCTGCTGGCTCATTGTCGACTCCCACCTTGAAATTGCTTTGACTCGTCAGTTGCTTTTTCCCTGTTACCCTTATCTACAAATCGTCATAAACACTCTTCCAAAATCACAGATTCCATTATTTTTTACAGAATTTAAAATAAACACAAGTCAAAACATATCTATTTTGTTGATACCACCAATAGGGTTTGACCTTTTAACAATATTTTGTGAATGAATACCACATTATTTCGAATTCCTTGCATGGCCAGACAGCTTTTGGTCCGTATTTTCAATCCTTTCTAATTCTGAACGTTTCATGAGACAATGAATAGATCTGTTTAGCCTTGTGTGGCTTTCTAGTGTTCCTGGACCTTTACTTTGCCGAATTCTTCGCGATCTCTTATAGTGTAGTAGCCACTTGCATGGCAGAAGATGTGGCGCGTGCAACCGGCATGTGGGCCATGTGGGGCAGTCGATGGCACACTGTGCAGTGTCTGTCACGGGCGCGCTCCGGTGCATGGTAGGTCATTCAGAGAGCGGCCGATAGCTCTTGCACGGCGCGGCCCTGCTGTCACTGACCGTCGGTCCTACTTTCCCCGATTCCGAACGATCGGATGAGTTTATTACCAGATGCCCGTATGTGCTGTGTGCCAGATCACTGATGAGTCACTGTTGATTTTATCAAGATACACGAATATACTCTAATTTGAAACTCGGGTATTGAGCCAATAATAAAAGTAGAAAGGAAAAGGACATAATGGAAACGAGTTAAGAGTAACTCTCCACCACTGTAACTAGATACTATATACAGTCAGAAAGTGCAATAACTAGGCACAAAACTGACACAGTACTGAGACATTCGACGTCCTGACACCTAGCTTCAACACATTCCCGTAAAATCGCCTACTGGTCTCGTCATCGTCCAGTGACAATCGACATTCTTTGTTCCGTTGGGACTGTAGCTTGTGTTCGTTTTCGTTGCGCTTGCCCTCCCCTCTTTGGTCTTTCCATAACCTTGAACCTTCCAAGTTGGAAGGCTGTCGGTTAGCGCTACGGGAATGTGTTGAAGCTAGGTGTCAGGACGTCGAATGTCTCAGTACTGTGTCAGTTTTGTGCCTAGTTATTGCACTTTCTGACTGTATATAGTATCTAGTTACAGTGGTGGAGAGTTACTCTTAACTCGTTTCCATTATGTCCTTTTCCTTTCTACTTTTATTATTGGCTCAATACCCGAGTTTCAAATTGCACACCTGATGAGCCGTCACGAACCATACGGCGAAACGTACGTCGTGTGAAACAACTTATTCTGTAGTCAACTAGTCCATCACAATGTCATGCATGAGGAATACTGTAGGAGTTTGGATTTCGGCTTGTACAATTCGTTCTCGCAAAGCTTCCCCTTCTTAACTTATCTTTGATATTTTTGACCCACCCAAGTTGGGTGGTGTGCTGCTTTGCTGCCTCGAATTGTAGTGAGACCGCTTTGTCAAATCGCCTACTGGTCTCGTCATCGTCCAGTGACAATCGACATTCTTTGTTCCGTTGGGACTGTAGCTTGTGTTCGTTTTCGTTGCGCTTGCCCTCCCCTCTTTGGTCTTTCCATAACCTTGAACCTTCCAAGTTGGAAGGCTGTCGGTTAGCGCTACGGGAATGTGTTGAAGCTAGGTGTCAGGACGTCGAATGTCTCAGTACTGTGTCAGTTTTGTGCCTAGTTATTGCACTTTCTGACTGTATATAGTATCTAGTTACAGTGGTGGAGAGTTACTCTTAACTCGTTTCCATTATGTCCTTTTCCTTTATACTCTAATTTCAGAAATTTTTGGTGCTCAATATTTTCAGTATGAGAGCAAAAGGCTAGGTTAGGTGAACTGAAATTTTCGGTACAGGGAAGCAGTTCCCCATTGGATTATACGTGTTAGTGTTTGTTCGGTGTATTGAAATTTTAGGTATGAAACAGATGCACCGAAAGTACCGAAAATAAAAGTACACCGAAAATTTGTGAAATTACAGTAGCTGATTATGATATTGCTGTGTTCCAGGGCTGCACTCAGAGAAACAATGTTTTAGCACAATTTACTATTTTTACAATCCACGCTTTCCATGACGACAACCAAGTAATAATAATTGTTGAATAAGTTGATGTGTACCGGTCCTACCGGATGACAGTTGCACTGGGCATGTCAGTTGGTTCTTCCTTACTAACAATTAGGGCTGACACGATTATACCGAATAATCGAGTACTCGTTTGATAACTCTAACGATCGAGCAATCGTTTAGATTACCGCTTACGATTATTTTGCGTTTTTTAAATTGGTGTCCAGAAAGTTCTGTAAACCCTCGTTTTGTGAAGTTTGAATCAGTTTCCGCTGGGAGTATGCAGTTGCCAGGGGTATGGTTCATGTTCTGAGGTTAAATTGACTTCAAAACTGCCATGTTTCGGAGCTACCCTTTCACTAATGCCGATTTGTTGGTATTATGAAGGCATAGTTTGTGGAAACAGAGTAATGTTTGCACAGAATTATGACACTATTTGCTAACGATTATAATCAATTACTCGATCGTTAAGCTAAAGAGTAATCGATACGTGAAAATCCACGATCGTTTCAGCCCTACTAACAATGCATGATGCGTCTGGTTGTCCACTAGGTCAAGATCATGAGATGTCTTGAGTGCACCCAATACGGGCCTGCCACGGTCTTTCCTTTTTTTGTTTTCTCTTTTTAGTTTTCACAGCATTTCAACGAGTGAGCTAGTGTATGGACTCCCTAGTTGTACCCCCCCCCCCCACACACACCAACACCACTGATACATCAGGCATCAACAGTACTGACGGAAGCGGTTTTTTTCCGGCCGTACCATAGTCTTCATACTTTCAAGTACTTCCAAGTATTACTTTGTATAATTACAGTGCTGGCAACTGAAATCCGACCCCTGAGAGGTGCGCTCACATCGCAAAGACCCAACACGGGATAGTAAAACTACGAAAAAATAGAGATCGCTAGAATGTGAACGCACCGCTCAGGGGTCGGATTTCAGTTGCCAGCACTGTATGATGGTAGGTACGCAATTATGCACATGACCTCCCTACACTCCCTCCTACTTGTGCCAGTGGTTGTGAGACTTACCTGCTCACCCCCACCGTTAGGCGCTGAATCTGCCGCTAGGGTTTATCGGGTGTTAGCGGCCGTCGTGAGTTCCCTTCGGGAACGGATTCGATAATTTACTCTCTTTTTTTTACCTCCCTATACTGGCTATAGCAGTAAAAAAACACTTTGTGTCGAGTAAACACACACTGGTACGGTGGTGGCTGGACATTTACGTCGGTCCAGCCATGGCCCATTGGCTGCCCAACCGGACTGGTTCCGCCGTCCCTGATCAACCCGTGCTTGATGCACAGAGAAACTCCACTGCATGTGCTGCGGTCAATGTGGAAAAGAACGTGAGCATTGCCAACATGGAAGTTGAGAAGCGCCGGGCCCATAGCTCGTTGTGCTGCTACTTTGAATCTTCCCATAGACATACATGTATATTGCCAATTATTGGACGCTGCATGCAGTGCTCCAAATAGTCACCCTCGGTCGAAAACTGACCCCAAAAGAACCTTTCAGATTTCAACAGAAACCCCAAATGAGGGGAAATGACTATTTAAAATATCGTGGTCAATTCCCCTTTCCTCTTTCAAATTCCCCTTTGGCAAAAGTGTCCGATTTTGGAAGAAAATCAGTTGGCAGCACCGCTGGTACATGTACATGGTATCACCAAGATTGGCAAGAAGTTAGTAAATTACATGTATAATTATGTACAGAAGTGCACATAAATTCATAATAATTGTGTAGATGACTACCGGTATTATAGGTTCACTTGTTTAGTCTTGCTAGATCATACCGTAATACTAAAATGTAGGCCGGAGTCGGAGTCGTAAAAACTCTTCCACGACTCCCTGGTGCATGTAGCCGAGTATTGTAGACAAGGCGCTGGTCGTAGTCGGAGCAGGCGACCATCTTGATCCGAGGGAAATATGTATGTGTGTTGGAGGACCAATCTCAGCAGGAAATCTACACCATCTAGGTGAGAGTGCGAGACAACTCGGCGGGGGAACGGCTGCTAGGTGAGGAAGCTATCACCTCTCTGCGACAGCAGGTAGATCTAGTACTCGTTCAGACGACAAAAGCGATAGTTCAGCCGATGCAACATCAAATCGCAAATCGTGTAGTGACTAGAACTTCATAGCAGAAGAGGAATGATGAGAACGAAATGTCACCAGTATTGTAAAGTGGAGTGGGCCGAACAGAGAGTTCACTCTTTGTTATTGTAGTAGACCTTCAATGATAGGATTGAGGTTGCTTCGAAGACGGGATATTGGGAGGCAAGACTTCCGCTCCGGTTGTCACAACTCGTGTCGCCATCGCTGCAGTGAGTGACAAGAACAGGCAACTACCGCTACACGGCCATCGGTAACCGACACGGTCCGTCACCGGTTTATCGTGAGTCACTGGGAGGGTTTGCAAGGTTGTCGCCCGTATCTGTGGAGTGTACAATTTGATTGCCAGGACAGACAAACCACTGCGGCCCGGAGTACCCCAAGGTAAGGACTTGGCCAAGTTTGGGAAGTAACTAGTGGTGCTTGTACTGACTGGACATGACCTCCGTGCATACACTATCCATGCACGCATCAGTCGAAAGAAAAAAGGTCTAAATTTATAGAAAAGAAAAAAGACCAAGGAACTACAAGTTACGCTATAATGGCCACTAACACCAGCAAGTTCCTTGCCAACAAGTTCCTTGGTCGTTTTTCTTTTCTATAAATGTATTACTGTCTGGCCAGTTCATCTTAACACTGTACGAACGATTTGCTTCACAGGTTGAACTGCGAAGAGAAGCAGTACCATGCTGCTCCCTTGCTGTGGTTGCTTGGGCATGTAGAAATGAAGTCGTTCTAACCCATGCATGTCAATAAGCCCATTGCGCAATGACGCACTGTTTTTATTTACCGATGGGCCTTTTTTTCTTCTTTTCTTCTTTTCAGTCACGGTTTGCACGAGACTCGAACAGACTGAATTTCCGCATCCGTGGAAACGCCAACATCAATGAGCCTATACCGTGCCTTGTAGACATTTGCCAGAGCAAAACCTATGTCATCCGACTGTATCAGTTGAATTATTTGTGGCCGGCAGTCCCCAAACCAGCAGTATACCACACGACATCAGAATTCCCCCCGAAAAAAGGATTGCATGCATGATAGTGCCTGGGCTGGACGGAGGCAAAACATTTATAATTCTGTTCCGTAACAAAAAATAAATTACATGTATATCAATGCAATGAATATAACTAAATGCGCACTCATATCACAACCATGGGGACGAATCATGTATTCCAGAACGTTTTCTTGTCACAATTATCAATGGAATTCGTGACTAAAGAGAATGATGAAACTACAATAGGATGTATACACTTGCAGTGGAACAGCGAGGATACAAGCATAGTAAGAAAACTGCAAGTGTATAAATCCTATTGTAGTTTCATCATTCTCTTTAGTCACGAATTCCATTGATAATTGTGACAGGAAAACGTTCTGGAATACATGATTCGTCCCCATGGTTGTGATATGAGTGCGCATTTAGTTATATTCATTGCATTATTAAGATTATTGTCTCCACGTCGCCTTTTTACATGTATATCAGTTTAGCTGAGATTCACACCGCCAATCCGTTCATATAATTGGATGGGGCTCGTGGTTTCATTTGCCTGATTTTGGCCATGCAGATTTGTGGGTTTTGAATCATACTTCCGTCCTGCTCTCCGTGAGTTTCGTTTGGGAGAGCTTCACCAATGTAGCTCGCCCGTAGAGGGTGCATGCTACAATTGTGGATCTACTTGTACCCGTTCCGGGGTGCACGTTCCACATCCATTTCAAGCTTTGCATGCAGCACTTTTAAAATCTTTGCTACGGCTGTCATACCATGGTAGAGCACATGTGTTCTACTGGCCCTGATCTTGTTTCGGCTAGCGAAGCATGCGTGGTGCACTTTTTTTAAATGATCCAGAAACTATAGAGGCACTCGCGAGTGTACTTGCACAAATGGGCTGAGGAGAACAAAAATCAGGTGTGGCTACAGGGATGAATTTACTGTCAGGTTTTTGTACAGCAGTTTTTACTATGCAAAATCTCAATTGTGGCTTAAGCTACAAAAAGCCTGTACCGTAGTTCCGCGCATATAAGCCCACGGGCCTATATCCGGATATAAGCCCACCTCCGTTTATAGGCCCATGGGCTAATAAACAGACCCAAACACCGTTACGGACCCGTTTGTCAAGTGTATTTTTCACAATACCGGTACAGAGCTGTTCTTGTTGATGAGCCAGAAAACAAGAAAGTGGAGGGTTAACCCTTTGAGGTGCCTCTGATTTGGCAAAAAATTCACATTTCTACCCACTCCGACAAGAATCACTGTAACTCCACAACCGTTCAACTTTTATATACACATGAGCACATTTTTCGCATCCGAAAAGTACAAGGAGTAGGATGAAAAGGTGTCTAGCGCTTTGTTTCCAAGTAATATTGACGAAAATATCAAATTACTATTGGCAACGATAGTACGAACGGTCCAATTCAGCCATCACCATGGCTTCTAAGATATAGTGGTGCAAGACATCGTTTCTTTTCCCAAGTATACAGTCAGATGGGGGCACGCGGCTTCAGTTTGTATGCAGTGGATGCGCTCCGCTGCGCTTCGCCGCGTGTCGAAACGCTGACTACGATCGAGGATAACTCAATATTTTCAACACGGACCGCGGGTCTTTTACCCCTTCAGCTTGTTCCCCTATGTATCTACTATGTGTGTGCCAAATTTCAGGCCATTCAGACGATGTACACAAGAGCTGGGAGCATACAACCCACTCCCAGAAAATATCAGTCGAAAATGACTGATGCACCGCAAAGGGTTAAAAAAGAAAGGAAATTGAAAAAGACAAAACAAGTGCTAAATTTTCAGCAGTGCAGTATACGTTGGGCGGACAACCACGCACGGACTTGTACTTTTTCGCGTGCCATCTGCCTTCAAAATTCGAATATAGGCCCAGGGCTAAAAAACGAACCATTATTACAGATTTTTTTCCCGGAAAATGCATTATTTCGTATATTAGCCCATGGGCTTATATGCGCGGAACTACGGTACATGTATGTATCGCAGTTTTCTGCGTGTCGCTGTGATTTTTGAGTAGTAGATCAATTTTGCATAGCAAACTGCGATGCGATACAGGATAAATTCATCCCTGGGCTATACACGTTCATTATAGTTCTGTTCACAGGGCTGTCTTGTCCTGGCTTTGTTTGGTAAAGGTAGTCGTACCGCTAAACCGAATGCTGGGTCATACCCCAAAATGTGAATTCACTCTTCAACCACTCGCCTGGAGGTTGCCAGAACAATAATAAAATCACTCGACAGACATTGCCGAATCTGAGCGTCTCGAACACAGAGTTCCACAGATTTGCTATTGAAAACAAAAAATAATATGCAATCCGTGCATGGGTGGGTGATGGAGCGAAGCACCCATGAGTCCTAGTAGTTTGAGTAAGCAGTGTAGCTTGTGCATGTGCCCCCAATACTTGGCCGAGTTTTGACATGCCAGGAGATATTGCCTGAATTAAAAATTATAAGATAAAATTAATGATATCCGTGGGTATAGAAGCTGAGATGCAGTGTCAAGCAGCTGTGAGTAAGTACTACTAACTACGAGCAGTTTATGCAAAGCAGCAGAGTTGTAATATCATTATTGTTTTGACTTGTACTTTCGAAGTAGGACTCAAGAAGCAAAACGCGATACTGGATATGTACAGTGAGCTGAGCCGGATCTGCTTATGATGGTGGCTGACCAGCATAATACTCACTCAGTGTTATATATACAGTAAACTAAAGAACCATGATCATCCGAGTATATCAGTGTTTGTTATGGTTTTAAGAGAAGCGTAGCAAAACTCCATTGCACCGTGTCCTGTATCGTCGTCCTAGAAAAATGCACAGTCCCACACATGTGCCATCAAGCTATCAAATCAGTTGCGCTCCGCTTCGGTGCTTGAATATGGATTCAACTTCAACTCTGATCTCCTGGGTTAGGGGAATCCCATACAGCTTGCTCAATGGCGAACAGGCTCGCACCGCTGCAACGAATCGCGACTCATCGGCCGTGGACCACTTCACTGGGCAATTGAACATATCCAATAGCTCTAGCTGCAAACAGTGCTCCAACACCTCACAGACTGCTGACAGTGGTGCGGATTCAAGATCATGGTCATCATAACCGTCGTCCTCGTCGTCCTCGTCGTCATCATCATCGTCATCATTATCATCAGGGAAAGCAGCACCCAAAAAGGACATATTGACGTTGCTCACTTTCTTACAATGACAGAGTGCAGCACATACCCACACAAAGCCCTTCGTACCAATGGGATTCCATCG
Organism: Sycon ciliatum; assembly: GCF_964019385.1. Lineage (NCBI taxonomy): Eukaryota > Metazoa > Porifera > Calcarea > Leucosolenida > Sycettidae > Sycon > Sycon ciliatum. Next base: position 30,067,215 of record NC_088650.1, on the reverse strand, counting down.
GACGTCAAGACGCTCAAGACTAGCTGACACGCCTGCAATAACAGATGCCAGTGCCCTGCCGTCGTCGATATGATTGCATGACAGATCTAGCCGATTGATGGCTTGAAACCGGTCAGAGCTGACAGGTGCCATGCGAATGAGTTTGCCACCAACCAATGGGTCACAGGAAGGGATGGCTTTCTCCAGGTTGCGGAAGGAGCCATTGCACAGCAAAGAACCGAAAGCCAAACACGTGTGAGAAGAGATAGAAGATTCGGAAAGCCCAATTCCCGATGGTAGCTGAGTACGAAGGAATGAGCATTCCTGATCGCAAGACACATCATGATACTTTGAGTGCTCATAGCATGACATGAGAAGCGGGAAAAACATATCCCAAGGAAAACGACTGGGATCAACGCACCTTTCGATGCTGGAGGGCGCAGCTTGTGTAGATTCCTGACCCAGCAGAACGGAGGCAGGATGGAGAAAGGTCTCGCACTTTCTTGCCAACTCAGCATCAACTTTCGACAGCGCCTCAAGTAGCCCTGGGCCAGTTGCAACATGGCCGTCCTCTATCCAAAGGAACAGAAGAGTCTTCAGGAACAGCGCATATGTGGGCTCCCGTGCTGTTGGCATTGATCTGCGCACACGTTGCGTTCCTTTGCCACGACCACGGTCAGTGGGTGGAACAAGGAGAACATCAGCAAGGAGAGCCATATCCTCAAATTCCAAGATATCGCAGAGGGGAACATGGACCTTCTCCACTTGCATGTGATCAGTGAGAACACTGGGATCATCATGCATCTGCTCAGCAAGGCCACTGGCGGAAGCTTGCTGGGTGGTACTGCAGCTTCTGGTATACCACAATTCCTCCACAATGGCGAGTGAAACACCTGCTGGGCATAGGGCAATGAGAAACTTCCAGAACATTGCCATGTGGCCTTGGTACCCGACTCGCCGCACCAGTGCAGTGGCGTGATGTCTCTCTAGTGCTAGGCACTTTACTATGTACCACGCCGCCAAAAACTCTTGCAGAGATAGATGGCCGAAATGATATTGACGGACATCAGTAGACCGTGCACCACGGCACGTTTGGAGAAGTCCCAGGTCGACTGCATCCTTGCTTAGGTGTGAACTAGCAATGTCGCATGTGTCAAACACCAGCCGCTTCAGCAAGAGCATGCAAAATGCAAATCGGCCCAGTTCATAGAGTGACCGGACAAATTTGGTCGGTGCCGTGGAAAATGACTTGCAGGTAGCGCCACCTGCTCTCTCGGCTGCACATAGCAGCATGGATTCATGCAGCGCTGTACTGCACTTGCACACACCTTTGTTGTGTTCAAACAGCTCGCAAGTCAGGGCTGCAAAGATAGGAGTTGCCATCAGGGACTTGACGTCAGGCTGGTTCTGCAGCTGTGCTAGCAGGACCGCAGCACGTTCGGCACCCAGAACCTTCTCTGAGTACACTTGAACATTCTCCTCAGAGAAACCCAGCACTTCGATTTTCTTCCGGTACCTGCCGCACTGTGATAGATGGTTTGCGTCCGTGCATACACGAGTTGTGACGATTACACGTGCCTTCACGAGGCCTTTGCGCTTCAACAGGTCTCTCATAAACATACTACAGTTTTCAACATCACACTCGTCAAGCCCATCCAGAATAACACATAGGCGATCTAGCCTGTCTTCCAAATAGCGAGATAACACAGCCACGTCATCAACGGACATGCCCAGGCTTACGAACTTCAGTGCCAACAGCTCAGTGAGACTTTTGGCGGCTCTGACTTCGCGTTCACGAAGCTCCAGGCCTAGGATGAGATCGAAATGCTCTCGCCATAGTTCTCCCTTGCTCCACAAGTACAGAACCATCCACAGAAATACTGTGGTCTTGCCGCTACCAGCGACTCCATACGCCAGTACATTCGTGTGGTCTCCTTCGAACAAATCTTTCAACTCTATCTTCGCGCTCCTCTCCACCTTTCCTGTACGTCCACGCGTCTCTGCATATGTGGAGAATGACAGTTGTTTCTCGAACTCAGACTTCAAAACTTTCTCGGACACCAACGACAGGTTCACAAATATTTGCTCCAGTGGAATTGGTTGATCATTTGCGAGCCCATCGCTAAGTTGTATTCCACATTCCTCCGTCAGTTCACGCAGCTTTGTTCGGGCCTTGACCAGAGCCTTAGGCAACGGTTTCCGCTTCGCAGCGGGCTCTTCACCGCGACTCTTGAGCGCTGGCTCCATTTCTTCGTTCCATTGATGCAAAGCGCAAGTATCCTTTTGTAAAAAGAATGCATCCTTTTGTGCGATTCTCCCGGATCCCCACATGCACACGTCTACAAGACTACAATCATGATGTGCCGTAAAGTTACTTCACACTTGCCACGTGATCGTTGCCACGGTTTGACCCAATCAGAGCGGTCACAGGTTGCACAATCATACACAGTTGCGAGGGCAAGACGCTCTGATCTTGCCCGAGGTCTGTGAGTGATCTTGCCCGAGGTCGAGACGCCCGAGGGCGTCTCGACCGAGGGCAAGAACACTCACATGACCGAGGGCCAGATCAGAGCGGATTGCCCGACGCAACTGTGTATGATCGTGGTTCATACATGGCCCACCTCCCGAACACTGATAACTACAAGTAAGCCTTTTTTCTTTGCTCAATGCTCAAGAACAAGTACTAGGTTGGTCGGGGACGTGGTGGCTACACTATCACTCCTTTCCTGACACGCGATGATCTTATCAATTTTCGCTTACATCAGTACATGAAGGCCTCGTGCGTCCCTCTGAGGCAGATTCGGGTTCCCTGGCTGCATCCCTTTCGGCATTCGATCCTCCTGTTGCAAAATGAGTCCGAGTACGGTTTGTCTGACCCCACGCCACTAGCACTGGCAAGCTGGCGGTTGGCTGTCGTAGCCGAGGGAGGCTGCTGATCCAATGAGCTTGGATTTCCCGCCTCTCGTCCTGCTACTCTTTCTGCATCCGACCCTCCTACAGCTACTCGTTCTATATTTCATATATTGACCTCTTTAATCGTGCAATAATAGTAGGGTGTTCAGTCACGTGACATGTGATTTCTTATTCTTTGGATTTTGGCACCAAATTTTTTTTATTCGAAAGCTCTAGGTTTCAGGAGGATCTTGGTGAAGTTTCAGCGAAAAACAAGCAAAAGTGGCCGCGCAGTGGCCCGTTGAAGTTTTCGCCCATTCACACTATGTACACACATATTTAGTATGCGGCCAGTGGCACACACCAGCATTTCTGCCATCCAAACCCAAAAAACAAAGTTGCTCAGATCACTTAGCTTTTTCGCAGGCATGGCACTAATAACAGAAAAGTAAATGCTGTGAAGTCAATTTTCCATTTTTGCTACCAACTTTCAAATTTCCCCCTTAGCAACCACCATAGCAACTGTACAAAAGTCAATGTGTTACCTCCCAAAAAACTAAGTTTCTCAGATCACTTAGCTTTTTCGCAGGCATGGCACTAATAACAGAAAAGTAAATGCTGTGAAGTCAATTTTCCATTTTTGCTACCAACTTTCAAATTTCCCCCTTAGCAACCACCATAGCAACTGTACAAAAGTCAATGTGTTACCTCCCAAAAAACAAAGTTGCTCAGATCACTTAGCTTTTTCGCAGGCATGGCACTAATAACAGAAAAGTAAATGCTGTGAAGTCAATTTTCCATTTTTGCAACCAACTTTCAAATTTCTCCCTTAGCAACCACCATAGCAACCATACAAAATACAATGTGTCAGTGTTGGTTACCTTGAAATGCTGCCCAATTTCGACTGTGCCGAAAGGAAAACACAAAGAAGATCACTGGAATTATGCAGCATTGCATGACAAGACAAAGAGTTCATTGCTGGAGAGACAAACAGGCATGCGCCAGGATATCAAATGCAAACAAAACCACACCCATAACAGACATTACACGCTTTAGCGGATAAGAGAATGCTCAAATTAAATTTGAGAACTTTCAGAGCACATAGAAGAGATTTATAATAGATCAAGCCGAAAAGCTCAGAGAAAGATACATCATGTCCGAATTATGGCTGAACGAGGACTCTTGCAGAGTGAATTCATCGTACAGTTCCGGTTCGCTTTTATACATCATTCATCATCAACAGCGCTCGCCACATCACTGCCAGGTTCACTGCGCTGGGGAGTCAGCTTCCTCAAGTTGGACGCCAATGTTGCAACTGGGAGAGTACGGCCAGCAGAGCTCATAAAGAACAGCTCCTTGGAAGCTTTCTGCTCCAGAACGAATTTCCGAAACTGGAGTTGTGAGCGCAATGCTGCTCTTTGACCAGTGACAGAGGAAATTGCTGCAAGCTTTTCATCGATGTTCGTCTCCTCTGTCCACAGACCATATGCCTCAATCTCCTTGGTCAACTGTTCTTTTCGTGCAATGGTGGCTTGATGCTTCTTCTCCTTTTCTGCCTGCTTTCTCTTGAGCTCTGCCAAGCGATGCTGTTGGATAGCGACCCGTCTGTCCTTGAACTGCTGACGCGCTGATGGAGCTGTTTGCCTAGCCACTTCAATCAGGTTGGACTGCTCAGCTGGTGAAAGAGACTGAAGCCATGAAGCGGTCTCGTTGTTGTTGAACAGGATCATACCTTCCAGAGCAACAGTGTCAGCATTAGGCTTCTCGCGAAGCAAACGGTCCAATTGTGCGAAGTCACGCTCACTGACAGCATTGGTCTTGCGAACCGAAGCAGTCTCAACAGCTAGGCCCGGTGCACTGTGGTACTTCCCACCCGGTAAGTGGTCCACGAGGAGACGTGCTGAGAATGAAGCTAGCGTCGAGCAGAGGTAAGCGAGGATCTCCAACGTGATAGCATCATACTTCTCCGACGGCTCCACGAGAGCTGTGAATACATCGCACAGTGTGGATACCTTTGCATCGGGAAATGGCCGTGCGCTGCCGTCAAGGAGGTCGCTTGCATCTTTCGCCCAGTCGTCAAACTTGCTACTCAATGCAGTGTAGTACTTGCCAACCTCAAGCACAGAAACATCCGGATCTTCCAGCAGACACCAGAGTGGGTTGATCACAAGCTTGGACAAGATACCAAGTGCTCGAGCACCTGCAATCAACTCTGTCTCACCCAGATCTTCTTTAACAGCACGCAAAAGTTGATTGTCTCGTACACTGACGTCAACCAAAAAATGCAGCATTTTGTTGTGGAGATAATAAATACCTGCACCATTGTGGAATACAACGTAAGATCGATTTCCCCTGTACTCATCAAGAGGCAATGGTGTGTTTGTCTCAGACAGGAAAGCATGAAAATCCGCTACGCACCCCGCTGCTTCATCACCATGCTTTTCAAAGGCTTTAGTGGTACTGTAAATAAGCCGTGCTGTGTTCCCTGTCCCCTGCCATGTCCCAGGAAGTCGCTCAGCACCAACCTTCACACCCTCACCAAAATGAGCCTTTTCCCAAACCTTTAACGCAGCTGTGCAACTATCAGCCAAGCCGACAATGTAATGCATGCCACAATAAAAACAATTTATGCGGCTCATAGACGTGCGTTCCTCCTCACTGAACCCTTCCCACCCGTCAATAATGTCTGGCAATATCTCCTTGCGATATTCTTCCACTAGCTTGTTAAAACTCTTCTGCACAATGCACCTATCGCTCATGGTGTTCTTCATGTTAGCCAGGAGTTTACTGGCAATGTTTGCATGCCCAGCCGTTGCTGCCACATCCTCAATATCGCCCAAGACTTGTTTAAATGTGTCGAACACATGCTGAGCTGTCCCGCTTTTCATTTCGACCATGCCCAAACTAAACACTTTGTCAGGAGTGGCCATTTGATAGCCCTGATAGGAAACACCCTGCTTTGATGTTCCATCACAGTGTCCAGTAGTGAACTGCTCATTTGCCAAAGAGCTTGCAACATGCAATTGTGACACCTGTCTGAGCTCAACCAACATTTGTGAAAGGGTAGCTGCACTAGGGACCTCCGAAATCTCAGCACCTGCCAGGGTCAATACAGAACGGATTACAGGACCCACATTCCAAACACCTACGTTCTTTCCTAGGAGCTCATAACAACATTGGCGTACTTCTGTGGTGTACTTTCCATCGACTTTGGAAGTGATGTGCTGCCGTGCATTGCCTACAGTTCTTTCTAGCTCCAGCTGACAAGACAGGTCCTTGACCAATTCACTGAGCTCCTTCTCCCTCTGCATGCTAACTCCAAGCTCTGCACCTAAATCACTTAGAGATGAGGTGGTGCTAGCTGACTTTGTCTTTGCATAGTTTGTCCTGCAATAAACATTATTTAGCTTGCGCTGAAGGCGCTCAACACTCTCTAAAGCACCACTCAATTCTTCTTCCACCACTTTCCTTTCCTCATCACAAACATGCACCTTTTCTTCAAGATCGTTAATTTTCTCATTTCGTCTTCGCAATTTTTTCCCAATGTTACGAACCTTGTCATGTGATGCAGACAACCGGCCCTGCATTTCACCCATTTCAATTTCAATATCTGATCCGACTGCGTCGACATTGCCCACCGTAAAAACCTCGTCTGACATTTTACTACAATTTACATCACTACCTGCGCTGCTACTCCTAGTTTTATTATCTCCACAAACAGCTGCAGTGCTCTCAGATTTTGATTCTGGGACAGAAAATTCTTCACAAATTAGGTGTGACAGAGCTTCATGACGGGAAGCCTTTAGCAACTTAGCTCTTGCTGCTTGGAGACGCCTGACTTTGGCAGTGAGGGCCTTCACGGAGCATGGTACTTCAACATCCATGATCGTTGATAGCCAAGTGTGGAGGGCTGACCAGGCTAAGCCTTCATCATTCATGAAATGGGTGAGCTCCAGAACAAGGCCATTCGTCACAGTCGACGTCTGGTCAAACTCCTCACGTTTTGACTTCAGCCTGTCCGAGCGACGACGCGATTCCTTGAATCCTACTGCTGCGGCGTTCAGCAGGAAGCACTTTGACAGACCAGCTTCACGACAGAACTCGCCAGGACATCCTGATTCGCTTCGATCACTCATCGTTGCATGGCATTGCCTGCATAAAACAAATGGTCAAAAATTTGAATTTTTGAATTTTATACAGGAATAGATGGCGCAAAAATTGAAGATTCCTTTTGAAATACTGCTCAATACGGCTGAGGTGCACGAAGACAACGATGACCTACCTTGCCAAAATCAAGGACGCGGAAGACGATGGTGCTAGTTTCCAAGTCGTGCAGTGGAGCAAACTGCCAGAAACGCGTCAGCTAAATGCTGCGACAAAACGAAAGCAACGACAACTCTGCGACAGGAAGGAGCACGGAAAAGCTGTTTGAGTCGTTGTGGAGCTGCTGCCGTACTGCAGCAGAAGACAACGACACCATCTTGCTTTGAACAGCGCGTGAGCGAGTTTTCGTGCATGACGTCAACCGACGTCAACCAGTCTTTGTTGCGTGCCATGAAGCACGTACATTTTGAGTGGGCTTGAAGTGTGGCTGAGAACCCTGCATCAGTCACGTGACTGAACACGCTAATAATAGATACATACATCATGATGTGATAGGTGCCAAATATTTGAGCCGCAATCAGCGAAAACGACCCTTAGAGGTTTCTTAATTTTTTCAAGAAAAAGGTCGATTGGTGACGTTCAACGATTTTTGATCGCGCTGCGAACAGCGCGACGAGTTTTTCTTGAACTCCTTGCTTGAAGTTAGTTGGTTAGTTGAAGTGGTGTCGAGTGGCGACTCGAGTGTTCCTTGATCTTGTTGCGATGGCTGCGGACGCCAGAGCTGTTCGCAGAGCACACGCGGCAGTCATTGTGTACAGCTAGCTCGAGCCTGGTGGGGAGTGGATGCTGAAGTAGCCGCTGAAGTTCAGAGTGAGGATGAGATGTTCTTTGGTTCCGACATCGATGTCGACAGCGAGGCGGAATCGCAGCCGTCATCTCCTGCTGCGTTGCAGCTCAAGGAGGTCGATGACTCGTCAGAGTCGGAAGATGAGGAGTCATCACCTGAGATAAATTCTGAGTCTGGAGCTCGTGACGGCAGCGACATCGTGTCGTCAGTTTCGGAGGAAGAAATGGAAGACATTGCGGAACGACTTCACGCAGGATGCAGCTGCAAATAAGTCGATCATGTCTCCGCACTCTTCAGCTATTCTTTGTCATTCTACTGCTTACTGCACGATTTCAAAGGTATTCAAGCTACCTACCCACCTTAGAATGCTGAATATTTATTGTAAACATACATCGTATACATACATTGCACAGTACTCCTCTGTCCCCGGGGAAAATTGCGATTCCGCGGCCGCGTTTTTCCCGCTTTTTTTTGCGATTTTTTAAAAGACCGCGTTTTCCGCGATTTTCCCGCGTTTTTTGAACTTTTCTGTTGCACTACACGTACACACAGTGCACTGTTCGGTCAGCAACGTCTCATCCGGTGGCGACTTTTTACTCAAATATGACGAGCGCTTACACCAGAGACTTGTAACTGATTGATTTCACTACATACTCACTGAAAATTGCCTCATATCAACTGCAAACTTGCCGCCGACATTTGTGTACACTGTATTCATGTATTGTAAAACTGTGGAGACAATGTGCAACAAAACGATGAAAAATGTGAAGAAATTGTGTAGAGAAAGAAAGGGATTCAAACAAGTTTTATTTATTTATTTATTTATTCAACATCTCCTGGCCCGTCCGAAGACTGCCAATAAACATGAGAGGTCAGGTGATAGCCAACCACGGCAAGCTAAAAGGAAAAAAAAAGAAAAAAAAAAAGAAAGATGCTGTCAGAGAGGGAAAGGAGATAGGGAGAGAAAAAGAAAGGGAGGCACATTAATAATACATGGGATCACTTCGGATGAGACAGTGTGGAAAGCTGGACTGTGAATTTCCTGATATCCTGGCATGTCTTAATGCTAGTAGGCAGGTTAGACCAAAGGGAGTATGCTGAGAAGAAAGGGGATTTCAAAAACAGAGAGGAACTAGCTCGGGGCAGTGATAAGGCATTGCGTGTTGGTCTAGTGGTAACAAACCAGTTGTACTTGGCAATATGTTTCGGGACTTGGGCTAGGAAGATTTTTTGCACAAGGATACAAAGATGCTGCTGATGTCGGGCAAGAAGAGGGTGCGTGGAAGCAAGTTTATAAAGACAAAGGGAGGCAAATGTTTGGTCTTTTCGAAACAGAATTTTCAGAAGCAAGCGTTGATGTACCTCCAGTCTGTGGAGTAAAGTCTGAGACAACCCGCACCAAGCTATATCGCAATAGTCAAATATAGGCAAAATGTACGACTTAAAGAACAATCTTCTGCAGTTATCATTCAAGTGTTGGCAGTGGGGTTGTAGCATACCTAAGGACGCACTCGCACGCTTGCACACAGACTGGACTTGTGGAGACCAGGAGAGTTGGCGGTCGAGAATAACGCCCAGGTGCTTGTGCTCGTTAACAACTTTAATAGGTGTACTATTTAGACCAGGAAAATACAGAAGTCGCGTCCTCGTACAACACTCATCAGGAATCGTCGTTGTACTAAAGGACACTGAAACAAAAATTGAACTATTATAGAAAATCTAAGTTAGAGAAATAACACTAAGATCAACAACAGTGAAATTTACAAGTGTGAATTTTAACAATCAAAGCGAGAAATGAACAAAGGAGAAAGGAAGGAAAGACAACGTGATAACACATAACAGCAGTACATTACACCTAGAACATTAACGGCCAAGCTTGGCCGCACTAAACACGACGTTACTTGAACAATTTCAACCCAATTATACTATCTTTCTGTACACACAAATTAGGCTTGTACAGACGCTGATAGATAGCTTCCAACACTTTTAACTGTAGTCCATAACCATGACGACCACGGGACAATACAGTGAACGAAGAGTCGGAATACGCACCGCAACAATCAGGACTAGCCAGCAGATGATTGTACACTGAAGACTTGCTACCACGAAACCTACGCACAACACTAACACTCTCACCGGCACTCTCACCATCACTCCCATCACTGCTCTCCGACCCACTGCTCCCTCCGCCGTCCGTTCCATCCTTCGCTTCCTCTGTACTCTCTCTGTCTCGTCCATCACGCCTGACCGGGTCCATTGAACTCAACTCGGCCGTCCCCCTGCTATCACGTCCCTCCTTTCGCCCTCGTCCGCTGAGTGCGTAGCTTCTGTTGTAGTTGGCTGTTGATCGTCTTGGTCTTTCAATTATGGGCTTGGATGGTGGATTAGTTGTGGTTGCTGTAGATTGCGTTGTTGGTGTTGGTGTGGGAGTTACTGATATGCAAGGTGGGTCTTTTTGAGTCGGCATTTGTAGTGTTAATGCAGCTGTCAGTGTTGCTCGCGGTCTGCCACTGGCAAGCTCCACCGCCGCAAGAACCGATGGCGGAGGATCAGGAGGAGCATTTGTAAATTTCACTGTTGTTGCTCTTAGTGTTATTTCTCTAACTTAGATTTTCTATAATAGTTCAATTTTTGTTTCAGTGTCCTTTAGTACAACGACGATTCCTGATGAGTGTTGTACGAAAACTTGTTTGAATCCCTTTCTTTCTCTACACAATTTCTTCACATTTTTCATCGTTTTGTTGCACATTGTCTCCACAGTTTTACAATACATGAATACAGTGTACACAAATGTCGATCCAGCTTGTGTTACTGATTGCGGTTATATTTTTTAGTACATGTAAATACACTGTACTGCCTTTAGACACCCAGTACATCGGCATTATTACGCAGTGTTATGCCATACAATACATCTTTACTTATAAAAGAGAGGCACCTGTGACGTGTGTCTGTGTGTGTGTGTGTCACGCTCCTTATAAAGAAGAGGCACCTGTGACGTGTGTTTTTGTGTCACGCTGCCCTGAGCACGCGAAGCGTGCGAACAGTGTATGTAGCACAGTGTAGCTAGCGGCCGCAGAAGCACTGAGCACGCGAAGCGTGCGAACGAAGCGTGCGAATCGTGTAGCTAGCGGAAGCAGCCACAGAAGCACTGAGCACGCGAAGCGTGCGAATCGTGTAGCCACCACCACGTGCTGAGCACGCGAAGTGTGCGAACAGTGTAGGCGGTAGCAGACACGATCAGTACGAGTAGCATGCATGCAGTAGCAGCCGCGCGCAGAAGCACCGAGCACGCGAAGCGTGCGAATCATGTAGCCACCTAGCCTAGGCCATACTATGGGGCTGTTAAGTGTGACGTCACGGCTCCTTCGATACGCATAGCAACGGAGAGCACTGGGGACAAACAAAAGTCGCGTCCTCTGGATGGAACCAGATGTCAAGGGCAACAGCATCTAAATGACTGGAGAGAGAGCAGTTTTTCTTTGCTTTTTCTTCAAGCGATTGTTGTCGCTCTTTACTCCTTGTTTTTTCCTCTACAAAACTCCTGTAGTCGTCGAGTGCCTTCATGATGGCTGTGAAATTGGCTGCCCACAGTAAAACTCCGTGTTTGAGAGTGCTTTGAAGATGTTTCGCGTCCTGATGGATCAAAGTATGAGCGCTCCTTGTGGATTCGATTATATATAGGTGAGTTGTTCAAGAAATCAGTGTCTTCTTTCTGTCTCTGCCCTCACGCTGGCACAATATCAGCCTCTATATCCATGACAGCTCGTACCTCCCGTAAACTGCATGACTTAGATATATTTTCGCCCTGCGTGGTGATTGAAGACCCATGGAAGAATTTATTATGTTCAGAATGATGTCCTAAGAATATAAAATAAAATAATTCTAGGGAATTGTCATAGGGTATTTTTGGAAGGATGGAGACAGAGAGAGAGAGAGCACTGTTTGAAGTGTTTGTCTCACTGTAATTACTCCAGATTATTGAATGTTGTATGATCTACTCTATATTTTCCATAATGGCTTTTCCTGATTTGCGGGATCTCTTCTTTTGCTGTTTGCGTGTTTACAGGAAGTGGCTGTCTGGTGTAACTGCACCAGATCCTGGGGAAATTAAGTCAGATGCAGAGGCAGGGTCGTCCAGTGATGCAACACTGCCGTTCTGTGTGCAACGTTACCACTAATACCCCCGGCGAAAATACAAAAAAGACAAACACGTGAAAAGACTACAGTATTGACCGTTCTGCTAATAAATGCATGACTGCTCCGACAGTCGATAATCGAAACACAGAGCACCAGCATGATGTTTTCATATTGGGAACCACACAACAGCTCAATTCTCAAGCCCAAAAATTGATGAATACAAATACTGAGCGACGCAACAAGAGGTCATCCGGCAACCAAACAAACCTGGGTCTAATGCACTGAATAGTCCTGAAATACGCAGGCCAGACAAAGCAGTGCAAGCACATAATGTTACAAGGTACATGCATTGCAGAACAAAGTGTAACCAAAGATACACAGGGTTATAGCTGCACACTTGTGCATGTGCTCGCTCAGCCCAAGAACACACGATCATGATGATAGAAACAATCCGGGGGAAACACGCTAACACCGAAGTAAGCATCAACACGTAAATAGTGCAGCTCTGAAAAAATTACATTGACATGAACATTGGTGTGTCGAGTAGTATCAGGCTTGAATAATCATCCAACCAAGACTTCATCAGGTCCCAGACGCTGAGATCGCACGCCGAATGTGAAGTTCGTCTAGCCTTGAACCTGTCGCACAAGGCACACATATATGGCAAAATGACATCCACTCTGATTATTTCCAGAGGCCAATCATGACAGAACACAGAAATGAAACCACGGGCTCAACCAAGTAAACGCAAAGGAAGTTAGTCAAAATAATCCATGCAGTGCTCTTTTAATTGCAGCGCTGATTGCAGTGTTGCGTCATAGCCCGATACCCGCTGAGCACAGACACAACTCCATTCGTCAGGGGCAAGACATACTCTTTTGGAATAAAGTCATAAAGTACAGCGTTCCAATGACATTACGGACACCTCGTGGCCAATCATGACAGAACACAGAAATGAAACCACGGGCTCAACCAAGTAAACGCAAAGGAAGTTAGTCAAAATAATCCATGCAGTGCTCTTTTAATTGCAGCGCTGATTGCAGTGTTGCGTCATAGCCCGATACCCGCTGAGCACAGACACAACTCCATTCGTCAGGGGCAAGACATACTCTTTTGGAATAAAGTCATAAAGTACAGCGTTCCAATGACATTACGGACACCTCGTGTAAATGCATGGTCTGTTCATCTGGCCGACTTGGCCACGTATGAGAGTGTGTGCATGTACATGCGCGCGCGCAAGCGCGCACACACACACACCATGTATTCGGTGCGTATGGTGTACCAGTTGCGGGACAATGAAGATGGAATCATTATCATGATGTTACATGTACATCTACAGTGTATGTTTGAGTGTAAAGTAAATTTTATTTTATTGCACATTTCTTCGACACAACTAATTACTTACTTCACATGTTCGCATTTCTCATAATCGATCCACCTGCACTCCGTATCAGTCGAGGAAAAATTCTCCCAGATATACACTAGTCACCACAGCCATGTGATGACATTGGGATGGGCCCCAAGCAGTGCACGATTGCACTCTCTAGTTACAATAAATTTGGCCAGATTATCTGTGAAGACAAAATGCAATGCATAGCGCCAATCGATGGATGAAGAGAGAGTTTGTAAATACCCATATCTTTCCACTTGTTCAGGAGCTTACCTTTTGGAGTTCACATCGTTTACACGATCTCTCATGCTGTCTTGCACCTTGGTTTTGTTGACCATGGATACGCCAACCCAGAAAACATTCTACAGGAGCTACTAATGCAGAGCGTTTTTCACGCTCGATCTCGGCGATCTACCTTGTCACGCCAATAAAATCCTCCATGACACTTGCTACAGTCACAAGAGACGTCTCAGTAAGGTAATGAGCACGACAACATCGTCGAGATCAAGGACAAAGAGAAAACAAAACACTCACTGAAAACAGCAAAGAAGAAACGAAGAAATGTACACGATTCCTATATGTTGCCACTGACAACTGGGTCGGTGGAGACGACGCTACTTTTGTTTGTCCCCAGTGGGATCGTTGTTATGCGTATCGAAGGAACTGTGACGTAATCACTTAACAGCCCCATTCAGGTAGCACTAGCAGCCGCACAAGCGCTGCGGACCACGTGAACCGTTCTCTGCAAATAGAAACATCTGCAACAAATAAAAAGGATACAAAAGATCTGCACTGACTGCACTCTGCATCTGATCTGCAGTGAAGAGCGCATCGCACATTTGTTCGTAAGTTTATGAATTTTTTGAGCCGCTTCATCGGCCACCAGGTGATGGACAACCCTGACCAGCCTCCTGAAGGCGTAACAGACGTCCCTCCTTCTTCTTCCAACGATGAAGAACCTCCCTCACCAGGACTTCAGCGGTCTGGCCACCACCACGTGCTGAGCACGTGTGCTGTTCACGTACTTGCTTCACCCGCATGCCACATTCGGCCAGGCAACGCTGGCCGGTGGTGCTGCTAGTGTTGTATAAAGGGATCACTGGCTAAGGGGCCGTCCGTAAATATCGAACTTTTTTCACCAAACGAATTATTTTAGTTTAGACCCAACCCCTCCCTCCCTCCCCATCAGAACGTAAAAAATTAGTGCTGAAAAGAGTACTCTATAAGCTATCGAGCGAGTACTGTCACTATCGAGTCGAGTATCGAGTACTCTATAAGCAATCATTCGCATAAATGTCAGTACCACATACCCATTTTTTGCACACAATTTACACAATTCAATATCCTTCAATAAACACAAATTTTCATCGCAAAGCCACATGGACGACGGATGTGTCGTCGCTATCAAGTTTTTTTATTAATTTATTTATCGAGTCCTTTTTTGATACTAGTATCGAGTCGAGTACTCAACGAGCGGGTACTCGAGTACTCGGCGTACTCGTTTCAGCACTATAAAAAATGTTGACATACATGCATATACAACGGCCATGTGCATGGATCAATGTTTTCTGAAACGAAATCGGTCAACCCCCTCCCACCCCGTAACGAAATTATTTCGTTTTGTGAAAAAAGTTCGATATTTATGGACAACCCCTAATACTTTGAAACATTGTGTAGCTCTGGAACGAGAAGAGAATATCTTCAAGCGGTGACTCTGACTGTCCAAATCATCAAGCAAATGAAGAACGATGCGAGTTGAAAGTAAGTTCGGGAACTACTTCGAAGTACAAATTGTACAATGTACCGGTACATGTATTGCTAGTTTGGTGTCGGCGTGCAGGAATACATGGGCTTTTTCCATCGACGCTTCCTGTGCTTGCACACATGGAGCAGCAACTTACCGGTACAGGTGAAATATCGTTCCCAATACACGAGGAAAGTGCAATCTCGTCTGTCCTTCATCCCAAAACAGAAGGCCGTCCTTAATCTGGAACGAGGCAATCACTCTCAACCGGACGGTCACTTCAAAATACGGAGGATTAGCAAGACGAAATTCGCGTTCGCGTTCGCTCTCCAAAGAAAGTCGAACTCAGTGACGAAATTCGCGTTATGAGAAGGATTAGCAAACAGAATTCGCACATGCATGATGTCGACACGACGTAGGCAGTACAGCGTGGTAAATTTATGACTGCCCTGACACGAATCCACGATTCGTGTTCCGACTACTTTTCCGAACGAAAAATGCGAAAGTTCGCAATCCAGTTCGCGAACTGAAAAATAGAGAGGTTAAGTTACACGTTTTTTGCCCTTTTTCAAAACGCGGTGCAAATCTCACGTTACGTGTAATTTTTAGAGGTTTAAAAGTTACACGTGCGACGTGACGTGAAATTTTGCCTGGCAGGATTCGGGTTTAGTTCGCACAAATATCAAATCTTCCAACAAACTTGATAAATCTCGATAAAATTCCGGAAACTCACACAAATTCGGTCAACTTACGTGCGGGACAGTCAACTCACGTAAAACACGTCAAATTTTACGTGAGTTTTTTCACTTTTGACGTAAAAGTTCACGGACGTAAGACTTTTACGTGAAACTTAACCTCTCACGTAAAATTTGACGTGTTTTACGTGAGTTGACTGTCCCGCACGTAAGTTCATGACGTGAGTTTTTGGAAGTTTCGCTTGGTTATTCCGACCGAATTTGTGTGAGTTTCCGGAATTTTATCGAGTTTTATCGAGTTTGTTGAAAGATTTGATATTTGTGCGAACTAAACCCGAATCCTGCCAGGCAAAATTTCACGTCACGTCGCACGTGTAACTTAACCTCTAAAAATTACACGTAACGTGAGATTTGCACCGCGTTTTGAAAAAGGGCAAAAAACGTGTAACTTAACCTCTCTATTGTTTGCGAACGCGAACGCGAATTTCGTCTTGCTAATCCTCCGTAGTAAGTCTCGCCAGTCTGCCGGTGGTCGTATCGAGTAGACTCTTCTACCAGCACAAGGCAGCAGTCGTACATCTACCACTCACTGCACTGCACTGCAGTACAACTACAAGTCAAGTCCAAAAGGAGCCGCCTGCGTCCGCAGACTCACGCTGCACAGCACGTAGACGTGGACGTGTTCAGTCCACGTACGTCAGTCACACGACAGCCCGCCGAAAAAAAGTTACGGTCGGGCTGAAAAATGTACGGTCGGTCGGGTGAGTCGAACCACAGACCTTCTTCAGTGTGGCCTTATATAAATATTGATATTACGAGGTCCGGACCGTTTTGAAACACATTTCTCAAAATGCGAAGACGCCACTGTAGCCATCCACTATATCCATACATCTTCATTCCTGAAGATGGGCCTTGCCCGAAAATTCGAATAATTTAATATCTCTTTTTCTAAAGAAAAGGTGACAGCACCGACGCAATCCACACAGTCAAGTAAGCCAATTTCGTAACCGAACGTTTTCGCTATCATGGGTAAGTACAGGGAATAATGGAAAAATGTCAAAATACAGCAATTTATAGAGCTTCAGCAAAAGCAAAGATCAAGAACCTCACGCTACACGTGTGGAAAAAATTAAATTCAGCAGAACAGGTCAAACACAGGGTGAAGGTGAAAAATGACTAAAACATAATGAAAACAACAGTGAGGAGAAGCATTCCTGACACTTTCATGAGGATTAGCGCCAAACAACTGCAGTGACAAAACATTCTCCTTCTGAACACATAGTTCAGGGGACAACTTACGGATATATAACGCTTCCAAAACAGACAAATGTAATACAGATCTGCCACGGGCCAAAACTGAGAAAACATCATCTCTGTACAACTTACGCGTTATAATATCTATAAGTTGTCCCCTGAACTATGTGTTCAGAAGGAGGATGTTTTGTCACTGCACTGTTGCTTGGTGCTAATCCTCGTGAAAGTGTCAGGAATGCTTCTCCTCACTGATGTTTTCATTATGTTTTAGTCATTTTTCACCTTCACCCTGTGTTTGACCTGTTCTGCTGAATTTAATTTTTTTCCCACACGTGTAGCGTGAGGTTCTTGATCTTTGCTTTTGCTGAAGCTCTATAAATTGCTGTATTTTGACATTTTTCCATCAATTTATTCCCTGTACTTACCCATGATGAGAAGGGAGCGAAAACGTTCGGTTACGAAATTGGCTTACTTGACTGCGGATTGCGTCGGTGCTGTCATGTCACCTTTTCTTTCGAAATTGGATACGCCTCCAATCTCTTTTTCTTTTATCGATTGGTGTAGCCCAGAGACCATTTGGAGAGTGAAGATGTATGGATATTACGATGTCAATAGGAAAAAAAAGACCTCGGCTTTGCGTCGGTCTTTTTTACTCGGCTTTATTTTTTATTTGCTATACTGACCAATTGCCAAGTACGAAGTCAATATTAGATTTATCACGACAAACAGTCAGTATTTCAAATTCCAGAACGAAAACCTCATGAATCCCGGTTTTATGACTGTACAACCGTTGCACAATCACCTACTCATACGACCATGTATGGGCTACTGCATGCTGCTCGGATTGTGCACAACCCGGCAAAGTACAGCGAACATGCACTAGGCACCGTTCTAGTGCACAACCGATAAGCAGTCAAATATAAGCAGTCAATAGCCCAAAGGAGTGAAATATGCAGGAATATTTGACCGCTTTAGGTATAGCGATAATCAATGGAAGTCAAACTTAGTCAATAGGGACCTTTCTCATTTGCTACGAATCGAATGCGAAACGAAAGTTTGATTCGGCTCGTAATCGTTTCGTTGAAAACAGATTCAGGTTTCGCAAGTCGTCATGCAAATGTGCATGGCAACTACGAATATGGCCGGTAGCTTGGCGTACCGGTGTTTACACGCATACGTGCATGGATCATGGAATCAAGGGAAAAAAGGTGTACCTGGCAAAACATGTGTACCTGGCCAAATAAATGTGTACCTGATGGGTTCGGAGCACGCCACGAATGAAGAGGCTTCCATTCTATTCGTGAAAACGAGCTCTCCGCAGGGACTCTGACGAATCCTTGAACCCAGGTGACGAATCAGCATTTGTTTCGTATCCGTACGCGTGGTGCGAAAGGTCCCTAATACTAAGGGCATGTTCGATTGGTAAGGATCGGGTTCCAGATCCTTCAGATTCAACTGAACACTTAATTTTGGACCTTGACTGTTGCCATGTTGACAATCAATGAATGGCGCTCACAAGTCACCCAAAAGGGTGAACATCGTACCAAGAGTACATAACTACAGTTATGTACTCTTGATCGTACTCATCGCGTGCGTCCTACAAAAGTCAACAAGCTCTATCTCAATCCATGTGTGCATACCACAATGTGTACAAAAATGAAGTTTACCCGCCATATACGCACAAAGGTCACGTTTGGATCCGGTCAACCCTGCTCCCCGAGGTGGATTGACCGGATCCAAATCCGAAGGATCTGGATTCGACCAATCGAAAGGGTGCGAATCCAGTGGATCCGGATCCCGATCCTACCAATCGAACACGCCATAAGAGTGATAAAATAATTTTGTTATCATACATTTAGGGAGGTCTGAACCGGTCCAGGGCCTAGGGCGAGTCGTGGTCGTGTATTCGATGGAGGAGATGGGGTGGATGAGCAAGTCCTGCCTACATAAAAGACATTCACTTGTCAACAGGTGTTTCAGAGATCCGGGAGTAAAACCAGATCCAGGCACGTGCCTGAACATACATGTACAAATGCAAGGTCTGTAAAAACATGTTTTTTATGCCAATCAATAGTTTTGCCAACTTTTTGGAGCCGCTTTTCATTGACAAGCCAATAGAGTCTCCGGGTTAAAACTATTTTTTGGTGAAGTATGCACAAACTGTACGTACGGGCCGTACGGTTTTACGGGGTGGTGATGTCCTGCTAACGAGCGCTAACGACAGGGGACGTGCTCGGAATTAGATCTGTACGGTATTATAACGCAAAGATCCGAACCCTCGACCAAGATCCTATGCAGAGCTGGATTTTTTTCTTTCTCTATCTGTGCTTTTCTTGCCTACGGGTATAAAAAATGACGTGCAGACTGCAGGTATATGCAGGAAGCATTGTGGTGCACTTCCATTCAGAGTGACTTGTCGGTCGCACGATCACGATTCACAGATACCCCGGTTCTGCTGTGGTAAGATAGGATCTTATGTACAAAAGATCCGCCTCATGTGACAGATTGCATTTCACATCTAGTTGCACAATCGAATTAAACACTCGCACGATCGAATTTTTAAACAAACACGCACACATTAACACTGATCAGTCTCATGCTAGAAGCTAGCAGTAGCCAAAAATGAGAATGCCATCAACAGGCAACGGTCAAAGCAGCAGCTCCATACAAACCAATACAAGGAAATGTGCATAGCACACTAAAAGATTCCAATGACTGCAAACTAGGACAACGTTGCACGCAGTTGTAACCATCATAAAAGTATTCTGGTAATTCAAACAAAGACACACGACTCGGACAGGACAGTCTTGCATAGCAAGACGGAGGGCAGTTGAAGAAGAAAGATAGAAAGAACGAAAACGAACAGACGAAGAGGTTGAGCAGGGGAGAAGAAACAACCCCCGCATGAATTCGTCAAGAAAGCTTCCTGTCAACAGCAATAAAAATAATGTCTTACAAACGCGCTGAAAGGCGGAGAGAGTACTCACGACACGCAGGCAGCGTTGGTAAGATGGTGGGAAGCGTTAGTCGATTTGCATCGGAGTAGACGGATGGCCACGAGGTGATGCTGCAGCATGCATGCAGAGGCTGCAGTCGTTACACTTTGCGCTCGGTGATCTTCTGGTGCAGCGTTCCGGCGTCTTGCGCCGTCTTCACGCGGATCAGGTAGGTGGCGGTGGCATTATCGCTGTTCTTGATGTTTAGCGGTGGATTGGGCATGGTGACCAGCATGATATTGTTCTTGTTCAGCGTCACCGGCGTGCTCGCACCCAGCATCACGTTGAGCAGAATCGTGCCCAGGCGCGTGAAGTTGCGCATAAGCAGCTGGAAACGCACGCACACACACACAAGCTAGTTGAGAACGACCGCATGGATCACCTTTTCATGCTGCTTACAAGTTACAAGTCATGGATGTTGGCTGCTCGTAAATGCCGCAAAGGATTCTTGGAAGGATTATCAAAATTAGGGGTGAAACGAGTATATCGAATACTCGAGCCCACGGCTGTTCACGTGCAGGCACTTATCAATATGGCGTCGTTCGGTGCGATTTATGTAACATTGTGCGAATAGTACAAATACGCGATGAGTTTGCGGTTTTGCAAGAAACTCATGTCGATCCTCGCGTGGTTCCACGATTTAGGACGCGAAACCAAGATAAACGTTTTGAAAGCGCTCGAGCGAGATACTCGACTTTCGGCAATTTGAGAGAGAAAGAGGGTGGAAAGGTGTCCTGGCCTGCCCAGTTAGCTGTCTTTCCGCTTCAAACTTGCTCGAAGTACTCCTGGCAGTCTGGAGATTGATCTCGCCAGTGATTGTCAGCCTCTGCTTGGCGTGCTCGCGTGTACAACATTCAAGTTAGACATTTCGTAATCGTTCAACGCACAATAGGGTAGATATCACAATTTCAAGCTCACTTGGCCGGCTGCTGTCTTCTTCTATAATATCCCACATGCCGACTAAGCAATTTACAGCAGGAAGCAGCCTTCTACACTCAACAGCAACTAAAGGGCCACACCACTTTGTCTTCCAAATCAAGAGAAAACAGGCTCCCGACTCGTCGCGCGTATTTAGAAGTTCACGCGCGTATTCTAATGACACTTGGGGAAGACAACCAGAGGATAGTCCTCTACCTGGGAAAAAATCGATCTAAGCTGGGAAAAAATCGGGAAGGGCTTCTCGGAGCCGAGTTTGTCAGCGACGACACAAGGAGTATTCCAGAACGAAGCCAAAGTCGCACGACACAGAACAAATGTTTCTTGAAGGAAAGGCAGTCATGTGAGGTACGAGCGGAAAGCTTGAAACAAGACGCAGATGATCAGCGTGTTCCCCGGGCTGTCCGAGCTGAGTAGTCTCCAATATCCAGGGGAAACCATGGCCTACTCGTGTTCTGACGATTTGAAAATTCAAATTTTCTTGCCATTGAAGCCCAATCGAGACTTTCGGCGGCCATATTGTTCAGTGGCGTGAAATCGCACAAAAAAACAGCCGTGAGCCTCGCTCGAAAATTTGAAACGAGCAAATACTCGTTTCGCGAAATACTCGAAGTATTCTATGTACAGTGTATTGTATGCATGTACAACAAGCATTTCTGTTACTCTGACTGGTACTAATGGCCCAAGCAAGCGCGAAATTATTGCTTGTCCCTACTTACCAGCTAAAGACAGTACTTCAGACTATTCCCTGCACTAGGCTGCATGCAAGACTGCATGGGTATCGGGTGTACTACGTTCGGTTCTGCGAGACTGTGTGCAGTGCATTGTTTTATGTTGTCTGTAAAATATTCACTCGAGTCCCCAATTTTGGCACTCGTTTCACCCCTAATCAAAATGTAAACAATAGTGGGAATTGTAGGAAGTGGTCCAAATTCAAACTAGCAGATACCCACACAGACAATAACGAATGACAGGCAACACACAAACAAGGACAGAGAGATTGCTTGCTACACAGACAGACAGACAGACAGACAGGCCGTCACACATACGCACACCGGCACGCACACACAATAGAATTAGTCATTGTTTTATTTACTTGTGTCTTGCCATCCATGTTGATGATCTTGAACATGCCAAGCCCAAGCTCCGAAAAACCGTCTTCCTTCTTGTAGAACAGCTTAGCGCGCGTTGAGTACAGTACATCAGCATCCTGGTCAAACTCCTGGGGCTTCATGTCGTCCTTCTCGATGTCTGGGTTTTCGTCATCGTCCCCACCACAGCCACCTGCAGCCACAACTTCATTGTCAGCTGTTTGACACACAGACACAGACACAGACACACACACACACAGGTGTTATTATCAACATTGAAGTACGCTTGGGACAAGAAACACCGCGGCTACTTAGCACACTTTCCTGCTGCCTATAATGGTACGTCATAATGGTACGTCATATGAGAGCTCCATACCCAATCGGGTTTTTCGATTTCCTATCCGATTATCCACGAGGTCCACGGGACGGGTAAACGGGCATTTGGATACTACCCATGCACAGCCCTAATATCAATG
This sequence comes from Sycon ciliatum, assembly GCF_964019385.1. Taxonomy (NCBI): domain Eukaryota; kingdom Metazoa; phylum Porifera; class Calcarea; order Leucosolenida; family Sycettidae; genus Sycon; species Sycon ciliatum. Next base: position 30,044,674 of record NC_088650.1, on the reverse strand, counting down.
GCTGAGTTTTTGCCAGTTTCTCTTAAGCGAACCCTACATTTACACTTAGTTACGCAGACGTTATGCAATAGCCACCCCAAGTTCATTTCTGGCGATGTTGGAGTAACGGAATCAAGCTGGGACAACACCAAAATATATAGCCGCCTGTCCCGGCAGGTAACAGTCTCCTGCACTCCAGGGACCTCACACATATACATGTCGCTCGCCTGCGTATCCCTATCTCAGTCTGCATTCCAGTGTTTCCCCACATGTCCCACTGGCCTGGGTAGCAGCAGCACATGGAAATCTTCTCCATAGTTGCCATGCCCACCCAGGCCCTTCATCTAGTCCACTACTAAACGCACCATGCCCCTTTAACCCGTGATGATATTGATGAGCTATTCCCGTGTGTGACTTTATCACTACCTTTCTTGCCGGTGAGCAGGAATGATGGGATGGAACTTGCTCCACCACCGAGGCTACCAGACAGGAGGCCAGAGCCAATCCCAGAGCCAATGGTAGAACTGCTACCACTGGCGCTTGCGGACGATGATGATGATGAGACCAGGCCACTGAAGAATCCGGAGGTGACAGAAGTAGCCGGAGGCAGATTCATCAGGCTGGAGCTGGCCGATGACGTGTTAGCTGAACTCTGCACACACCGACAAAAGCACGCAGACAGACACACGGACACACACGCAGACAGAGAGACAGACACAGACACACACAGACACACACACAGGTAAATATTCACACAGACACATAAAAATAAGAAATTCTTGGCTCTCCGCCGGAGTCTAGTCTAACTATACACTTAACCCTTTACCGTTTGTACGTACAAATTTCGACCGCTCGCGGTCGATGACTTCTATGCGCACAGCGCTGGACTTGTTCACCGCAGAGAGCTGGGATTTCCCCTACTGGTAGCCAAGATGTACGCGCAGAGGGTGCCGACAATTTTTGAGGGTGCCGACAATTTTTTGCAATATAAAAATCGCGAAAATCGCGACTTGAAAAATGCGCTTTGGGAAAAGTGCGTACCCTGCGACTTTTGGTATTGCCTGCAGATTATTTCGACTTTTGCTTGAGCTGGCCTCCCGACTGTCTGCCCACGGCTGTCCTACGCCTTGGATACTGCGACATTTCAAAAGATGGCCGCGATCGCGCGTCTCCCTGGCGATCGCGTACGCGGCACCACGCGGCCGCAACGGCGTGGCTTGTATTCAAAATTTGAAACACTCAAAAATACTGGTTTGGTTCATCTGCGCTGCTTATTTGCTGCTCGTGGCTGGCTCTCTGGGTCGCGAAAAGCAAGCAAAATGCTTCCACCGAAAAGCAGCTTTCTCCTCGTGCAAGAAGAAACAAAATCGACACAGAAATTTTGAAGCTGGCTTTTTTTCTCTGTGTCCTTCTTCTACGATCCGGTACGAGTCGTCCATTACTCCTTTGGTGGATCTCGCCCTGCTTGTGGAGCGCTTATCTTCTTTCGTTTAATTGTCTGGAGCTGGTCTTCATTTTCTATTCACTCGTTTGTCCTTGGTCGACATTTCCCACACATTCGCAGCTTGGGCCGCAGTGGTTTTCGCGCGGGCCACGGCCCTCGAACTTCCTTGGCTATGGAGGGCCACATCAAGAAGCTGGAGCAGGTGTGCAGGATTAGTGGTGGAAAATTTACGAAACAGGACCGATCCACCCGTTATTCCGTTGCCGAACGTGCCGGTGAGATTCAAGCATGCTTCAAAATCAATGTATTGAATGACCAGCCTGGCATACACCCTGAGTTTTTCTGCAGAACATGTAAGAAAGTGCTAGATAGGTACAGTAAGGCGTCTAGCTCGTTTGTGACTCGTGGTGGTGGTTGTGGTAGTAGTAGCATAGAGTGGGTGGCTCACAAACGTACTGGTTGTTCTGTCTGTGACACCCTGAGTCGTCCTGGCAGAGCAGCCACCAAGGACACCACCCCAAGACTGATTGATAAGTGTGATGATGCTAGTGAATGTCCACAGGCTACCCAGGATCAAACCGTCAATCCACAATCAAGTCATGAAAAACAAGCAGGCCCACAGACAAGTACAGACGTAGACATAGACATCGAAGACCAGAGTGGTGTAGATGTAGACATAACTGAAGTACAGAAGAAAGCCACTCCTCCTTACCAAGCTGGTATTGCACTGGATGGAAGCCGCTTCACACACGATGTCAGTTATGCTGCATGCCCTATCTGCAGATTAGTTACCGATCCAGCTATAGAGGCACCTTGTTGCAAGCAGGTATTTTGCTTGCCATGCATCTACCAGTGGCTCCAGGGGTCTACCAAATGCCCATACTGCCGGTCAGCCCTGATGGCGTCACAGCTTACATCACCGCACCCCTTTGTAGGCCATGCTCTAGCGGCAATGCTGGTGCACTGTGATTTCAGGGAATCCCCCCTTGTAGGGTGTCGACAGGTCTTGTCCTTGGCATCCTTGGTTGATCATGTCCGGGAATGTTCACGTAACCCTGGTAACAGTCTTGAACCCCACCCTACAGTTGTCACGGGTTCCTTTTCGGTATCTGACGTGCTTTTAACCACACCACAGCACACACGTGGCGCAACATCAACGGCACTGCTTTCACACTTGGTAGGCTGCATGTCTGAAGGTGGGACATTAGAAGTGAGGTCCGGTTCTCGGGGTAGGCCACAGACATGGAAGAGGGTAACGAAGGGTGAGAAGGAGGCATCAGATGTGACCACTCGAACTTTGGAGCGCAGGGGTAGTGAGCTGAAATCTTTGGCAACTACTGTTGCCAGCAGTTCTGGTAGTGCCCAAGAGCAACTTCAGCATGACCTCAAAGTCATGGCTAAATCAGACAGGGACAGCCTTTTGACGGATGCAGGTCTACTTTGCACCGGGGAAGTGTCTGCTCTAGCACTGAAGGCAGACCTGCATCTGACGTGGTATGCACTGAGGAAGTCGAGGGTATGGTTGAGGGAGTTTGGTATCTTTTTGCAGTCAGAGAGGTTGATGAGGGCAGACATCCGATCAGAGCTCCCTTTTGAGTTTCTAGCAGAGAAGGTCCCAATGACAGACAAGGCTGGGAACATCACCCTGTGTGCCATGGTTGCCATTTTAGATCTTGTCGGCCTTGTCACCCACTACCTTTCTGCCATGCATGAGGCTGGACAGTTGACCTGGCATGATGGAGCAGTCCCCAAGGACACCATCATTGTCAAGATTGGTGGTGACCATGGAGGTAAATCCTTCAAGATGGCTTTCCAAATCGCCAACCATGTCCACCCTAATGCACTTGAGAACACCGTTCCCTTTCTTTTGTTTGCAGCAAAAGATTCACCAGCCAACATGGCCACTGCACTTCAGCCCTTTCAGGCACAGATTCGTGAGCTGAGCACCATGACATTCATGTCGTACAAGGTGAAGGTTGTGTTGTTTGGAGACTATGAGTTCCAGACGCACAACTACGGTCTTTCCGGTAGCAGTGGTGTGTTCCCTTGCTTGCACTGCCACACTGCAAAGCGTGACTTCCAGCAGTCACCTGCAGCTAGGACTCAGCCTGTACTGCCCCGGACTCTGACCACACTTGCACAGAATCACAAGGAGTTTCTTGAGAGTGGGGGTGTTGCTTCAAATGCAAAGAAATACTTTAATGCTGTGAGGCCATGCATTCTGCCCGTGCCAATTGAGGATGCATGCATCCCCTCATTGCATTTGGATCTTGGGATATTCCCATACCTATTTGAATGCATGTTACAGGAAACCCAATCCCTTGACGTCGCACTAGCCAACCACATGCCTGACATTAACTGTGATCTGAATGGTCGTACCTTTAATGATCTAGTTAAGATGAACAGTGACAGGAAGTCTAAGGAACTAGAGCTAGCTACCATTGATACTAAGTTGGATGACATGATGCAACTGCTCACGTTCAATGCCATGCACCTTCAACAAGCAGCAGGTACTGAGGTGCAGAGAATACAAGTAGTGATAGGCCAGCTACAGCTACAGCACAGACAGCTATCTGAACAGCAGAAACAAATCAAAGCAGAGCTTGATGTGCTCAAAGGTCACATCGACAGTGTCAAGACTTTGACAGATGGGCCATGCCTTTCATCCTACGACGACACACTACAGACTGTCAACATCAAACGGCAACAGTACCATGGCGGAACCTTTGTCGGCAACCACGTTCACCGTATGTTGAGTCCCGACAAAGATGGCAACTTTGCCTTGGTCCACAAGCTTGTCCAGGCTCCTTCCAAGGCTCTGGAGAAGTACGAACTTGGTGCCGACCACCCCGTCACAGACATGGCTGCTTCCTTGGCTGCACGATACACAGCACTCTTCACCACCTTTGCGAAGTGTCGTGCAGTCTACAACCTTGCCTCAGCTGTAAATGAAGACCAGCTCCACCAGCTTCAATGCCACATCCAGAGCTTTATGACCTTGGTGAGAGAGCAGATCGTGAAGCGCCATCTGGGGAACATCACTCCCAAGTTACACCTGCTGGAGCAGCATGTCGTTCCACAGATGACCCACTTTGGCTGTGGACTGAGTCTTCTGTGTGAGCAAGGTGGCGAGGCTCTCCATGCAGCGTTCAACACTTTGGACAAGAAATGCAGCGCTGCATGTCCACTTCAACGACTGCTCTCCATCACTCGCCAGCACTACTTGAGGACTATCCCCAAGTTACAGAACGAAATGCCTTCTGCTAAGAGGAGAAAAGATCGTCAGGTCTAATATTAATTCGAATCATTGCAAGGAGAAATAGGCCGATAAATAACTGTTTTACTTATTATTTCGTTGTTGCTCTTCGGAGTGGGAAAGGGGTCCATCATTGCACGCGTGATGGAATGGGTGTTCTAAGCGTGCCGTCTCAGATGAAGACGAAAGAAACAAAATTTCTCCTCATTTCTCCTCATGCGCTTCAGCGCAGCAACCAAATAATTTGAATTTCCACAATCACTCGTGCATGAAAACTCAATCGCGTGCCCACGCGGTATACGCGCGTCCCGTATCCAAGGCCGTTGCTACAGGTCGTCGCCATCTTTATAGATGTCGTGCTGAAAACAGCCGTGTGCCCTGCTGTGCAAGCCATGGACGCGGAGCAAGCTCTTTCGCTTCTAGAGACCCTTCCTGACGACTCTGTCGCTGCCTCATCCAGCGAAGATGAGTTTGTGGAGCCAGACAATCCTGTTGAAAATATTTATTCTGACGACGACCGCGACGATGACATGGCGAGTGAAAGCAGCGCCAGTGAGAGTGACATGGATGTCACAGACGACAGTGTTGCTGAGATGAGTGCCACTAATGGTGGAAGGGGACGTGGCAGAGAGAGAGAGGATTCGGCCGTGGAATAGGCCGTCGTCACGGTAGAGGTCGTGGTGCACAGGGACTATGTACTGTACAGTACAGCCAGCGGTGCAACCTGCACTAGCCGATATTTGCAATACTTGGGACAATGCTGACACCGCTGTGACTGGTAACACTCCTGCATTCCACCCAGAGAACGAACCTGGTATCCACTTACCCGAGGGAGCCACTCCAGTGCAAGGATCTGATTTATTGCATATTGCGACAGTTTGCCCGATCGGCAATAAATTCAAATAATTATTAGTGCTAAATAGTGAAATCTCTGTTCGGTTTCTGGACTTGAAAGTTGTTGCATCGCATTCCTGAGGGTTTTTACTTTCAGAATCACCCCATTTTGTACATAATAAAAGTGAAAAATAAAAAAAAGTTACGGCATGAACAATGACGGTCGGTTTTTGCTGTACAAATACCTAAAACGGTAAAGGGTTAAGAATGTATGTTGAAAAATCACCATGAAGCCTCCAAGTGCCTCTAGCATTAGGCTAGAACACAGTGCATGGCAGGCTACCTAAACTTCACCTGAATTCTGTGATGAAACATAAGTGCATGGTTGTATAACATGAACGGACTCAGATGGAGATTTTTTTCACGGTTCGGTTGAGACTCGGCTGGAAGCCGGGCTTTCCGCATCCGTAGGAACGCCACCACCCTTCAAGGATCAAGGCGCAGATGGAGAGCCAAGGTTTAATTTATACAAAAGAGAAATGTTATCGCATGAGCTGATTGTTTAGTAACTGGTGGTGTTAGTGGACAGTATAGCGTAACTTGTAGAACATACGCTATTTTAAAGTAGGGGTGAAAGTTGACACTGAGATCCCGAGTTCGAGTACTCTGATTTTCTCCGATCGAATATTCTTGATATCCTAAGAATTCGCACACCAAAGGCCTTAAAAATCATGTGATACAACCCTGAGTGAACCGATTAACGCAATTGGCAGTCCTTCTCTGGGTGTATTAGTTGGTGGGTCATTTCGACTCTCTCTACTGGTGAACAAATGTTCACCACACAGTCTGCACATCAATATCTGCCGACTGCTGCTCTGAAACTGCAGATTTCTGTGGTAAATGCATGTAACATGTATGAGCGAGAACTCTGATTTATTCCGAGTACGATTATATTTGAAAAATCCAAACGAGTATTCGAATATTCGGTATAATTGTTTCACCCCTATTTTAAAGTATTTTTCTTCCATGTCGTTCGGATAGCATGTCCAGGCTGGGAACAAAATTAAAATGCACACCAATGAAGTCTTGGTATGCTGAAGATCTGGTGGACAGTTCGAGTGTACAGAATAGTGTAACGGTAAGACCACATATTAATCTAACTCATACACCAGCTCCACTGGCTCAGCACCCCCAGGATAGATAGACCTTATGCCCGTTGTACAGCTCCACGAAATCCCGTAGAATCCCGTAGACCCGGTTGGGTGTTCATTGTGTGCTATGCATGCGCATTTTGACCAATTTCAGCCTCATAATTTAATGGCAAGCAATCGCTTTTCCAGCTTCTTCACTTTGGTTAGAACTAATGACTAGCTAGATCTTTGTCAGAAAAAAGGTTTTTGTATGAAATGCCTTCAGGGCCCATTTCTTAGTGGAAATAGGAGAAAACACAATAGGGTCCTGCACATTCAACACCAAACCGGGTCTACGGGATTCTACGGGATCTGTACAACTGGCATAAGGCTTATTGTACTTGCAGCCAGGATACAGAATTAACCAAGAGCCCATACCTTTAGAATGGATGTGGGGAAAGTGATGCCCGAGGACGCTAGCTTCAGACCAGAACCGATAGTGGACGACGATGGCGATGCCGTTGAAGACGATGCGGAGGAAGTCGAGGACGATGGCGGCACACTAACTGCCGACGACAGAGAAGACCCACCGGCCGTGAACGCAAACAGACCACCGGTGGCCGTGGAGCTGGACGTTGACGAGGAAGCGGTCGTGTCGGAATCGGCCTTGATCGGTGCGAACGTGACGAGCTTCGAGGGCGTGTCGGATTTGGACGTTGACAATGAGATGCTTGAACTACTACCCACAACAATACTGCCACCGTTGGTTGCAGCGGCAGCGCTATCCGTGCTGCGGGTCAGGCCTAGGCCCACACCACCGATACTTCTGCCACCGCCGCTACTGCTGCTGATGCTCGAGGCAGGAGCGACTGAAGCCACCGTGAACGCCGGCTTTGCAGTACCAGCCGCTGCAGCTTTGGTTTGCAGCTGTGCGTCCAGCTTGGCCAGATGTTTCTTGTAGTCGTCGAATGTTGGTGTAAAGTCGGCCAGCGGATCTTGCTCGTGATGCTTCTGGATCCAGTTGACGAAAGAGGTGTTCAGAGCGGACAGGCGCGCTTCATACTCGTCCTGTGTCAGCGCATTCTTGGTCGACAAGGACGCAGACTGAGATGACACTGGTGCTGAGAAAGCAATGGGGGAAGAGCAGCAGCAGAAACAGCAACAGCAGCAGCAGAAACAACAGCAGAAGCAGCAGCAGCAACAACAACAACAGAGCACAGAAGAATATCATTTACAACACGTGGGCAACTATCCGCAAGCGGAGAAGCTCAAGTAGAAGGTGATAACAGCTGAACCCAGACCATTAACACCAGGCCAGGAAGGTGCTCAGCTCTGACTTATCTTTGTGTCTGATAACACAAGTCTGATTGGTCTCCACACGTTTATGTACTCATACCAACAAACTGACCGATGTCAAAACGTCACCTGCAATACCTGGCCAATTACTATAGACCTTGCAGACTGAAATTAAATTTCAGCTGTCTGCTCACCAAGGAAGCCAAAGCTGACTATGGACAAGCAAGTACAGTGCTGCACAATGAAATCCGATCGAACGAGTGAATGGCACGCCGGGCGCTGTGCAGGCCTACACCTTGGGAACACTGGGATGGGGAACTGGCTGCAGGGTGCAAACACGATTTACACGTGATCGGATTTCACTGAGCAGCGCTGTAGCTAAGACACCGTACCGGCAGCATGTGCTACAGACGAGGCCGGCTTAGCAGGGGCCAACGATGCCAAACTAGCAGATGTCATTCCCAGAGACGACAGCGGTGCTGAAGTTGACGAGCCGAACGTCTTTGATTCCCCGGTTGCTCCGGGCAGCGCCGACTTGGACGAAAAACCTTTGAATCCCGCAAACAGACCAGACGTCTGAAGAAAGACACACAGCAACAAACAGAAGGAGACTGGTATTGATAAGTCAATTCTAACCGCAATTTACCAATGCAAGGGAGATGAAAGGGTGGATGAAAAAAACTGCGTTACTTAGCATCCCTGCAGCAGTGCATAGTACAGAGAAACATTATCACTCCCGGCTACAGCAGCAGTAGACTGTAAAGAAGACAGTCTACGTGGAAACTCACAACTCCAGGGGAAAGTACGATACTTCCACCCACATACCCTGCAGCAGCCAGGTCAAGGATCGAGGATGAAATGAGCCAACACAGCAGAATATATAGCATGATACAAGACACCAGTGCCAGTGGGTCGAAAGATAGAGCCTTGGGCGCAAGCAAATGTGCGAGTTTCGCAGGTGACAACATAGAGAACCCTGGTTGCAGGCGAAAGTGTGAGAAGTGAGTGTGTGAACAAGGTGCAATGTGATGGAAGTGTGAACTACAGTTGTACACGGTGAAATCCGACCCGAGGTGCATATTTGCATATTCGGCGCCCTCAACATGCACGGCCATCGACGCCGTGGTAGTGGTAAGAATGTGGCTGGAAATAGACACGAACAAGTACAGGGATGTGATGGGAACTGGTCCAGGGCGTCAGTTTTGCACTTCAGGTTGGATTTCATTGAGCGCAACTGTAGCAAGTGGAACTAAAACGGCTAATAGCCAGTGTGAAGCACCACTGTAACAGCAACATGGGCATCTGCTACATGCTCACTCACTGACTCACAGCAGCTCACACAACAGCACAAACACCACACACACACACACACACACACACACACACACACACACACACACACACACACACACACACACACACACACACACACACACACGTACCATTGGACGCCCATCGCGGGAGGCGATGATAGCGATGCTACAGCAGAAGCCATAGCAGCTTGTGCTGGGATTGCACCATTCAACAGGTTGCAAGGCTGAAGAATTGACCGCCACTATTCAGCCTGGTCTACACCACACAACTATGAAGTGGCTTTTTCTGGCCAGTGAATCCTTACTTTTTGGTCTTTTTTTTATTTTTTCCCGCACACACATCACACCACATACTCCGGCATGCACTGGCTGTTGGTAACCACCCAGGAGAATGAAAGAAAAGTCAGGAAGAGTCTGAGAAAGAGAAGAAAGACGTGTGTGACCATAATCGTCGGGAATCGAACCCGCAACCTATCGATTGGAACACACACACACACACACACACACACACACACACACACACACACACACACACACACACACACACACACACAATAGCACACACAGTAGCACACCCAGTAGCACACACAATAGCACACACAATAGCACACACAATAGCACACACACACACACAATAGCACACACAGTAGCACACACAACAGCACACACGCACAATAGCACACACGCACACAACAGCACACACAGACACAGACACACACACAGGCACACAACTTACACTGCTGGATTCGGAATCAGCAGTATTAGTATCGCTGGTGGTGCACACACGCACAATAGCACACACGCACACAACAGCACACACAGACACACACAGGCACACAACTTACACTGCTGGATTCGGAATCAGCAGTATTGGTATCGCTGGTGGTGTTTCCAGCAAGACGGCGCTTTGCTTTGACAAACCTGGATTGGCAGCAAAATGGAAAGGAGGAATATGCTACTCATAAGCAAAGGGAAACCAAGCAAAACAGACCATAACAATGGGAGAGAGAAGGGGGGAGGGGAGAGGAGGAGAAAGGCAGAGAAGGTCTCTATTGCTACTTCAGTTTTTCTTATAAAACCATGAAAAAAGCAACAACGCATACAGGTTCCCGAAGCGACAGTAGTGCTGAAATATATTGTGGACCCATTTCAGATTAAACTTGCGCCCCCGGATGGAGAGGCAAGGATTTATAGGAAGAAAGTAACTGGCAGTGCTAGTGGACATTATAGCGTAACTTGTAGTTCATTGGTCCTTGTCTTCTTTCTTCCCATAAACTTGCGACCGTTCATAAATTCTTTTTTTTGGAGTATAATGAAGGATTACCAACCACCCGTAAAGAATGGAAGCATATGCTGAAGCAGGGAATCTGTGGAAATTTGTTGTTGAATCGTGCCCAAATACCCTGCAATGCAGCTAAGCCTATATACCACTGGTGAATGTTTGTGAGCGATAGAGGAGGATTCCAGAGTATTCCAGGAAAACTATAGTTCTGTTGACATGGGAATATGTTTTACTTGCAGCTGTACGCCGGGATAGTTGGACCACTAAACGCAATACAAAAATCTGGGAAAAATTCCCGCAAAATGGAAATGGTCAGTAAACAAAAGACCTGAAAGTGCCTGGTAACACCACTAGTGTCCATTGAGCATAAAATGGCACATCAAAAGTGTACTGCAACAGTCTTAGACAGGGGGCGTAGCTGGTCCCCCTTTTAGGGGGGGGGGGGGGGCAAGGCCGTATATGTGTAGGATGGGTGGTGCATGCCAAGGTCATAATGTGCATGCTGAACCTAGGTCGACATTTTTAGGGGGGGGGGGGGTGCACGTGCCCTGTCCTCCCCCCTGCGGGCTACGCGCCTGGTCTATAACCAAGCCAGCATGTACGGCACACAGTGCTGACCACAGCACACGCATAACATGGCAAAGAGAGAAAGCCAGAGACCAAGCAACATGGACAGCGCCTATCCTTGACGGAAGGCCTGTTCAACGCAAACAGCCGTGCGCGGAAAAACTTACGTGCGCTTGGCGAGTTCCTCCTCGCTTGCTCGCTCCGCCACGCCTCCATCCTAGAGAGCATAACACAAGCAGCCAAAAAGACATACAGTAAAACTACAGTACACACTACAAGTCTGTCCACAAAAAGAATACAGTGTTTTCTGAGCTATGCAATTATGGCCAGTAGTAGGGTACTGTTTCAGGCAGCACTGGAAGAGCTCATCCTCAGCGCACAAGTTGCAGCACACGAAACATCTACCAGGCAGGCTACACCACGCGTCACATCCGTCATCGGCAGTCTTGAACAATATGATAGCACCCACCTAGTGTGGGACGGCTGAACTCATACAAGCAAATGCACACTCATTGCCTCATCACAGCCAGCTGCACTGCACGTGTTCAGCTAGGCACATGTCTTCAAAATCAGGTGTTTCGAGTGGCAAGCAGTGTTTTGACGAAATATTGAGATAGTTTTGCTTGCAGGAACCCGCTACAGATCCACTTGTTCACGACTATCCGGTAATACTGAATGCCTGGGTACATCAGCATCGTGTCACTAGGTCGTGGATACCTGACGCTAGCGTTCATGCCGATTCAAATCCACACCCTTAGCTCCCCGTGGATCCGTGACCGCATAATATGCATGCCGCCTGGTTCGCCACGCATGTCAGCCTGGAGAACTTCTCCTTTCTACCAGGAGTACAAAACCTCCAAGAGTGTGAAACTCCACCATGGGTACTGTCCTGACAGAAAAAAAGTTCAAGTTGACGTCATTTTCATGATGCAACGCGCAGTGCACACATATCAACAGACGTCTCCTGAACCTTTGGGAAACTTCACTCCTCACCTCCGATAGTGATCTCTTCACTTTATTGGAGTTGAGGAAAGTTTCATTAATGTGTCAGTGGATGCGTTGGAGTTTGCAGACAATAGGGAGGTTCCGGAGTACGATGTTTCGTGCCAAAATCCGTAGAGGCGCTACGGAATTTTTATACGTCGTTTTTGAGCAGTGAAATATTCCGGAGTACGGAACTTATGTGTTTGCCGTCATTGCCTAGGTTACGATCGCAAACACGTCACATTCCCGCGCTATGCCTTTTTATTTTGAAAATTTGTACCGAAATCAAAACTTCCCGCGGAAAATCGATGTTTCTCGTACCAAATTTGTACGCGAAAAATCTTTCTGCACCCGATGACGCAAAATCTCCATACGAAACATGGTTCGTGTGAAAGCCAGTCCACACGGATTCTCCGTGCCGAAAAATCGTATGGAGCACGCCTGGAAAAAATCCGTAGCGCCCATACGGATTTTGGCACGGAAAATCGTACCCCGGAACCTCTCTAATAAGAAAAGTTTTTCCTGAACCTGTGGTGGACAAAGCCCCAATCGATCTTGCACAAGCTAGTTCAAGGAAACATGTGCGATGCGTTGATACCCCGTAAAAATGTCGTAAATCACTGCTGCAAGGAGCATTGCAGCATAAAATGACGTCAACTTGAAATTCTGTCGGGACAAGAGTGTATGCGGGAGTTGCACACTCTTGGGAGGTTGTGTACTATTGGTGTCTACACTTCGCAAGTGCAGTTCAAACAAAATTGAGTGCAAATTCTATCTTCGTATTCTGATGAAAAATGATCGTGCAAATTCTTGTCGTGACTATTGACTGCATGCAGGTGTGATCCTGCAGTGCGAAGGTGGAATCTGATTTTGCACTGAATTCAAAAATCCATGTACCATACACCGAATGGATTTGCAAGACCTGGCAGAGGAGATATCCTCCATAACGTACAGATAATCAAACAAATCTCATCTCAACCTAGGATGGTCCATTGGCACTGCCTGGCCCACATGGTACAACATGCAAAACTTTCACCAAGTACTCAATATTGGATAAGTGATTTCGACTACAACGAACATCTAGCTGCTTCCACATCTCGTCCTCAAGAACCCCTCAATAATACCACCATTAATCATGCACATTCGCCAGCATGTTCAGATTCATGTCTACATGCAGCACTCAGCAAACAGGTGAGTGTATGCTACGAGAAGGTGGAAACTTGGAAACTAGTACAGCACACAGGTTTCCCCCAGGTAGGCATGGTAAGACATACAACCAGGGCGACTGACCGGCGCAGCTTTGTCGGCGGCTGACTGCCAATTATCTGGGGTCAGCTCATCTTCTGCCCGTCGCTTCATGGCCATTGCGACTCACTGACGAGAGCTAGAGAGGAAGATCTCCGACCAAAATACAGCTCGACAAACCCTGCTGGCTTTGGTCTGTGCAAATAATTTTTTTCGAAGTGGATGAATCGGCAAGTGCAAGTGGATTCTACGTAGCTTAGATCTACGTGGTGGTCGTAACGGATCTACACGCAGATTCTTCACGCTGTGTGCGCGCTATCTCAGTATCTGTGATCTCTGATGCCGCAGTGATGCGCGCCAGCCACTGCACTCAAAAGTCTGTGTCCACGTCGTTCACGTAGATCTACGTCACAGTAGATCTACGTGGGATTTGGAAGGTTTAGTTGTCATGGCCGTTCCCATGGCCCATGCCATAATTATTGTTTGCTGGTCCTGGATACATTGCATTGTATTACTATTACATGTACTTCCAAGACCAAGTATTATTAGCAAGAGTAGAGACTCCAAAAGTACAGTACATGAAAACCTGTTTTCATTGGCAACAGCAGAAACTGGAAATTCACAATCGTTCCCTCTGATGCGGGGGTATTTTGGAAAGTCGAATACCGTGACAGCACATCATGCTGTGGGAATGCCCTATTTTAAATTTAATAAATAATAATAAATGATTCTTCGTCTTTCTAGGAGAGGTCTGGTCGAGGATAACATATAGAGAGCGACACTAGAAAGGGACTTGGGCATATGATAAAGTTAACAGCATTCAGGAACGCCTTGCTTTACCAGCAGACCACAATTTCAGTCCATATTTGCTTCTTTCTTCTTTTCCTTTTCTTTTTGACTTCTTACTCTTTTCCTTGTTAGCCGTGGTTGGCTATAAAACCCTGCAATCGCCACGCGATAGGGGTGTGCAGATAATGCTCGAAAAGGTGGCAGATTCTGCTCGAAAAGCAGTGAAATTGGCAGAGCCATACAAAACTTATGGCCGGCAATTCCTCGAATTCTGGTCCATTTCTTTATCCACATACCAAACATGCATGAAACTTACCAGAAAATATACCAAATTCTGCCAATTTTTCTGCCGGCATTATCCGCATATGCCTACCACGCAAAGTGGTCATTGGCTACCCCAGCCATGTATTACTTGGAATAAAATAAAAAAAGATCTACTCTTGGTAGATAACCCCCATGTAGATCTACTCTTGCAGTCTTGGTCTTTGGGGTGGAGCAGGGAGTCGTCAAGACTCCCTGCTTTGGAGCTCGCGCCCCCCCCCCCCCTAATGTGGCGGGGGGGGGGGGGGGGGGGGAACGGGCCGCGAGCTCCAAAGCAGGGAGTAGTACATAGTGGTAGTAGCAGAACACATGACTTTATATGTGTTTTTTGATAGGGAAGGGCAACGCCCTACAGACGTTGCCGTCTTGTTACAGGGAACCCTGGACTCTGGAGTCCCACCCTAAGGGGCAAGACTAGGCAAGTGCAAACAGAATACAATCATGTAATCCTGTTTATGATCTGATAATTACGGTAGATGTAGACTCTACATGTACTTGCCAACTAATTACTTGGACTTGCTCATCCTAACTTAGGATGAGCAAGTCCTAAGGTAAAGCACATCATTTCCCACCTCGAAGACACGAACACTCCCTCCCTAGCCTGCACTGCCTCCCTAGCCCTGCACTGCAGTCTAGCGCCTACTGTCAAAACAGACAACCAAGCACGTTCATACAGACAGTGGCAGACCTACCCATGCCATGGCCCATGGCCCATGGACATGGTGCCGCTGTCATCAGGTCAACCGTCATCATGATCATGGTCCGGTGCATGAAGGAAAACCTGGCCTGCTTGTTTTTAGCCTCGAGGCCACCAAGGATACTTGCATCAATCGAGGGAAGAAATGGAGGAAGCAGTCAAGAGGGATCCGGAGCGAAAGCGTGATTATCGAAGTGAAGAGCCCCCTGCGAAACGGAAACCGTTGCCGGAGGCTCTGGTCAAGGCCCGAACAAAGCTGTGTGAACTGACGGAGGAATGTGGAATACAGCTTAGCGATGGGCTCGCAAATGATCAACCAATTCCATTGGAGCAAATATTTGTGAACCTGTCGTTGGTGTCCGAGAAAGTTTTGAAGTCTGAGTTCGAGAAACAACTGTCGTTCTCCACATATGCAGAGACGCGTGGACGTACACGAAATGTGGAGAAGAGCACGAAGATAGAGCTGAAAGATTTGTTCGAAGAAGACCACACGAATGTACTGGCGTATGGAGCCGCTGGTAGCGGCAAGACCACAGTATTTCTGTGGATGGTTCTGTACTTGTGGAGCAAGGGCGAATTATGGCGAGAGCATTTCGATATCATCCTAGGCCTGGAGCTTCGTGAACGCGAAGTCAGAGCCGCCAAAAGTCTCACTGAGCTGTTGGCCCTGAAGTATTAGTTCGTAAGCTTGGGCATGTCCGTTGATGACGTGGCTGTGTTATCTCGCTATTTTGAAGACCGGCTAGATCGCCTATGTGTTATTCTGGATGGGCTTGACGAGTGTGATGTTGAAAACTGTAGTATGTTTATGAGAGACCTGTTGAAGCGCAAAGGCCTCGTGAAGGCACGTGTAATCGTCACAACTCGTGTATGCACTGACGCTAATCAACTATCGCAGTGTGGCAGGTACCAGAAGAAAATCGAAGTGCTGGGTTTCTCTCAGGAGAATGTTCAAGTGTACACAGAGAAGGTTCTGGGTGCCGAACGTGCTGCGGTCCTGCTAGCACAGCTGCAGAACCAGCCTGACGTCAAGTCCCTGATGGCAATTCCCATCTTTGCAGCCCTGACTTGTGAGCTGTTTGAGCACAACAAAGGTGTGTGCAAGTGCAGTACAGCGCTGCATGAATCCATGCTGCTACGTGCAGCCGAGAGAGCAGGTGGCGCTACCTGCAAGTCGTTTTCCACGGCACCGACCAAATTTGTCCAGTCACTCTATGAACTGGGCCGATTTGCATTTTGCATGCTCTTGCTGAAGCGGCTGGTGTTTGACACGTGCGACATTGCTAGTTCACACCTAAGCAAGGATGCAGTTGACTTGGGCTTTCTCCAAACCTGCCGTGGAGCACAGTCCACCGATGACCGTCAATATCGTTTCCGGCATCTATCTTTGCAGGAGTTTCTGGCGGCGTGGTACATAGCAAAGTGCCTGGCATTAGAGAAACATCACGCCACTGCACTGGTACGGCGAGTCGGCTACCAAGGCCACATGGCGACGTTCTGGAAGTTTCTCATTGCCCTATGCCCAGCAGATGTTTCACTCGCCATTGTGGAGGAATTGTGGTATACCAGAGGCTGCAGTGCCACCCAGCAAGCTTCCGCAAGTGGTCTTGCTGAGCAGATGCATGATGATCCCAGTGTTCTCACTGATCACCTGCAAGTGGAGAAGGTCCATGGTCGCCTCTGCGAGATCTTGACATTTGACAATATGACTCTCCTTGCGGATGTACTCCTTGTTCCACCCACTGACCGTGGCCGTGACAAAGGAAAAGAGCGTGTTCGCAGCTCAATGCCAACAGCACGGGAGCCCACAGATGCGCTGTTCCTGAGAACTCTTCTGTTACTTTGGATAGAAGACGGCCGTGTTGCAACTGGCACAGCGCTACTTGAGGCACTGTCGCAAGTTGATGTTGAGCTGGCAAGAAAGTGCGAGACCTTTCTCCATCCTGCCTCCATGCTGCTGGGTCAGGAATCTACACAAGCTGCGCCCTCCAGTATTGAAAGGTGCGTTGATTCCAGTCGTTTTCCTTGGGATATGTTTTTCCCGCTTCTGATGTCATGCTATGAGCATTCAACGTATCATAGTGTGTCTTGCGATCAGGAATGCTCGTTCCTTAGTGCTCAGCTACCACCGGAGATTTTGCTCGGCGTAGCTTCTCTCTCTTCTCACGATTGCTTGGTGTTCGGTTCTTTGCTGTGCAATAGCTCTTTCCACGATTTGGAGAAAGCCGTCCCTTCCTGTGACCCGTTGGTTGGTGGCAGGCTCATTCGCATGGTACCTGTCAGCCCTGACCAGAGTCAAGCCATCCGTGCACTAGATCTGTCCTACAATCGTATCGACGATGGCAGGGCACTGGCATGTGTTATTGCAGGCGTGTCAGCTAGTCTTGAGAGTCTTGATGTCCGAGTGAATCCCGTTGGTACAAAGGGCTTGGTGTGGGTATGTGCTGCACTCTGCCATTGTAAGAAAGTTCGTGACGTCAGTATGTTCTTTTTGAGTATTCATGGTGATGGTCATGCTGATTTTTCACCACTGTCAGCAGTCTGTGAGATGTTGGAGCACTGTTTGCAGCTGGAGAGATTGGATATGTTCAATTGCCCGTTGAAGGTTCCATGGCCGATCAGTTTCGACTCATCGGAGCAGTGGTAGCTTGTTCGCAGTTGTGCGAGTTTGATGTGATTGGTCTAAACCCAGTTGTGAAAGGTTTTCTTGATTTCATTTTGAAGCAGCGAGTAGCGGAGCGCGATGACCGCTACCGCAGCGATGATCACGACGACCACTACGTCGACAATGATGATGACAATGATGATGATGATGATGATGACGATTATCATTTTGCCTTTTGCGGTGGGCAATTACTTGCTTCCGTGGATGCCGTGGCTCGTATAACAAAAGACGTTTGAATTCATTTGTTGCTCAGTGCCGTCAGGCTCGTTAGTGCATTGCACTTGACCTGAGCAGAATATCACATGTCACTTCAATAATTATGTGGGATTAATATCTTACGTCATTTAATAGACAATATCTTTTTGGTACAATATCAGTAATCATCCAACATTTATCTGGCACAATAATATTCTTAATTTAACTCAATTCAATGGTTTCCCGACTATATTGACATATTCATTGATGATAATCTATTCAGTTTTCTCTGGATTGCCCGTAAAAGAGGCCCTTCTCTATGATGATGACGATGACGACGACTATGGAGGCAATGACGACGATGACGACTACGGCGACGATGACCACCACTTTCGATGGCTGGCTTGACGTCTTCTAATGCGGCAATGATGACAGTGACGACCACTGTGGCAGTGATGACAGCGGCGATGATCATGATCAGGACGTTGAATGTGCAGTTGTGCACCACTGTCGGCAGTCTGTGAGATGTTGGAGCACTGTTTGCGCCCGTTGAAGGGTTCCCCAGCCGATTCGTTGAAGCAGTGCAAACCTGTAATACAGTGTGGGGTTTCTCATACCCAGGAATTCAGAGTTGAATTGGAATCCATATTCAAGCAGCGAAGCGGATCACGAACATTTCTCCTGCTTGGTGGCATACAAGTGGAATTTTCTAGGACAACGATATGACATGGCCACAACGAAGTTATGCTTTTCTTCTTCTCCACCGTAGCAGATCCGTCTCAGCTCTCTGTACATATCCCGTATCGCATTTCCGTCTTGAATCGTACATGCAATATATAATTATTATAGTACCAATTTTCGTCTGATGATCGATTATGCTCGTGAAACTCGGAGTTGCGAAACCACACCGGCTCGTTCTTCTGTCTGTGTAATTATAGTTCTAGTTACGCTATTTTTCTTTTCGCATGGATCGGTGCATTTCTAAAGGTGCGCAAGCCCCACATTCTCGGATCCTTGCCGAGAATTTAATTGAGATATTGTGATTTGGCAGCGAAGAGACCACTTGATTTGAAGATGGTGTGTAGGGTTTTTCATCCCTGGCACTGAGAATGAAGACAGTCATATTTTTATTACTTCAAAGTAGGTTTAAAATTAAAACTTTCCTGCTTTGCATAAACTAGTCACTCACAGCTGCTTGACACTGCATCTCGTCTTCTTCACCCAGGAATGCATTGCATATACAGGCTGTACTGCTTGCTGAAATAAAATACATATGATTATGTCACAGTGATGATGCTACTGTAGTAGATTCATGGGTGCTTCACTCCAACACCCGCGCACGGATTATTATTAACTATTATTTTGTCTTCAATAGCAAATCTGTGGAACTCTGTGTTTGAGATCCTCACCTGCTGAAATTCAGCAAATCCAAGCAGGAGTTTCTTCCGATACCAAGATAGCGAATGTGCTGTGGTACGGTATGATGGCATTAGAAAACTGCATGCATGCAAACCTGGAATGGATATGGCACACACATCTATGTACACTTGTCCCGCTTTAATCCAGCACCAATATAAACCAGCATGGTTTCTAATAGCTTTAGTGACCTCTTCAAATGATGGCGGGTTATCGAGAGAGCACTGTCATGTAAGTCCACTATTGTGGAAACTTGCAGCATGAACCCTCTCCGGGCGAGCTATACCAAGTAAAGCTCTCTCAAACGAAACTCACGGTGAGTCAGGGCCGCGTGAGTGAAGTGAGTGATTCAAAACCCATACATGTACATCTACATCTACATGGCCAAAACCAGGCCTCTGTCTGAAGCCCTGGGTCCGAGTCGTCACGATTCGAGTGGATTGCAGTGGGTGATATAATGTCAGCTAATTAATTGATCTTTTTTATCTTTTTACGAAAAGGTTCAATGATGGCGGTTGGTACCGACGTGTAAAATGCTTTGCAATTAGCCTACTTGTACCTGTGCTCTTTAAAACCTATCTGTTTGGGGTATGATTGCCAGGCAGGACAGAATCATACATATAACAATTATTATGAGTATGATTCTGTCCTGCCTGAGCTGGGAACAGCTAAAAATTAATATAATACAAATATTATTTTGTAGCTCTTTCGAATTCTGTAGTTCTACCCTGAATTTATACAACATACATGTACATGTAGTCTTGGTGATCTACCAGCAGTCACGTGATCACTACACGGTTTACGATTGTATCGGGCTGGATTGTCGCTGTTGTCGCTGATCAAACTGCTGTCGCAGAGCAGATAGGCTCCTCACCATGCAGCCGTTCCCGCAGTGTTGTCTCGCCCTCTCACCTAAATTGCTAAGGCTAAAAACTAACTCCAACGCACTGAAGCCCAAGCCAGGGTGCCATAAAAACCCGGGTTTCACGGCAAACCTTTTTAAACTGCTGCAGACGTAGACATGTAGGCTTTTCTACTACTACAGGTCATCCAACGTACATACTGGTACATGTATTGTATCCCACGCCACAGGAAGTCATGGAAGGGGTTTCAACTACTTTTCACCACACGCCCCAGGGTCCGGAGGGAGTTGAGAAGGCCTTCCACGACTCCCTCGTTTTCATCGCTTCCTGTTAGATCTACAGTGCACACGGCGTATATTTACCACAGGAGTAGGGAATCATGTTTCTTGCCATGGTTTGCCAGTTTCTGAAATCTGTAGAGTCACAAAAATGGGCTTTTCAACAAAAAAACGACCCCCCCCCCCCAAAAACTGCGTCAGAGTCAGGTTAAAAAAATTCACGGTTCGCGTCAGACTCGGTTTCTCTATTATAGAGGCCGAGTTTTCCGCATCCGTAGGAACGCCACCACCCTTCAAGGATCAAGGCGCAGATGCAGCTCCTAAAGCGGTGGGAGGTGAGTAGATCAGCTCCCCAGCATGTGGTCAAAGACCGAAAATCCCATTCACTGCATCCATGTTTTCCTCGTGCCAGCCCGGGCCACGAGTTCCCAATTAACTGTGGGTCACAGCACGGCTGGAAAAAAGAGTCAGGTTGCAGAGCTGAAAATCCGCATCGGTCCAGAGTTCATCTTCCGCTGTAATCGTAGCCACAAACGACACAATGTATATTGCTATGCAGGGAATAATTTACTTTCATCCGTTTGCATAGCAATTTTGCTACACGAAATCAAACTTGAATAGCAATTCGAAAATGTTGCATAGCAATTTTCTTCAACACTTGACAACATTGTCATTCTGGAGAGCTGATCAGAGTGCAAGCTCAGACCACAAGTACGCTGTAACACCTTAGTTGCAAACCTAGCCTGGTGCCGGGATGAATAGCTCAGCACTTTCGAAGATTCATGCATCTTCATCCCAACAGACACACCCGACATGTACACTGTGCATGTAGTGGAAAATCAACATGCATCGCAGTGTTCTGCGACACATATCTGAAGTTGCTTCGCACCTCAGAAGAATTGCGTAGCAAACTGCGATGTGATACCGGTTAAATTATTCCCTGCTATGCCAAGCTGGCCGGGGTAACTGTATGCACATGCGGAGTGTTGATGACCACAAGTCAATACATGATTGCACATGTGCATGCCGTGAGGGGAAACTCATCCTGCAAGATCACAACCATTGGGAAAGTTCCCAAAATGGCTGAGATTTACTATCTTATAGATTGCTGCACTGAGCCAGCTTGATGACGAGGACATCATGACCCAAGCCATGGCTGTAACACGGCGGACTTGCGGTGTTGCGCTGGAGAGGCGGCTACGGTGAATTCCTCTCCTCTCAACTATGATACAGGGCACTTATAAATGGCAGAACTGAGCAACTTGATCTGCCCAGAAATAGCCTGCAAAAGCATTACTTTAGCGTTACAGTCATGTGTGTGCAGCCTTACAGAAACGGGGAAAGCATCTAAATTATTTTCAAAAGTATCGGCAGAAAGCTAGCACGGCCAGCCTCAAGGTTTTGTGTGATGCTCAAGGCAGTTGAAATGAATGTTGCGTGTGGTCATCAAAAAGCCAGTGCGCCCGTGGATAGCAGGCAAGCTATACGACCAGTCGGCCATCCACAAGTGATGATGGCACATCTGTGATTATCTGCTTGGATTGTGTATGCACATACATTATGCTGGTCGGGTCTAGTTGAAATCCAGCACTTGGAATTGTTGCGTCATCGACGCTGCCCCTGGCGAGTGGAGGAAAACAAGAGATGGTACAGAGAAGTCACTTGTAAAGTTGTAATACCTTCCCGGGGACTTCGACACGTCTTCACAGCGGACGTGTTTGACTGGAAAGGTCACGATTTTGAGCATCTTAATTCTTTTTAAAATATCCATACATCCCGGCATGTAGCCTGAATCCGTTAGAACTTGCTTTAGCACTGCTGTCGGTGTCATTGCTTCTGGGGGTGATTGAGCCTATGTGCAACACTATAGTATAAATGTACTATACGCTATCACACGTAGTCTGTAGCAAGGGATAAGGTGCTCACATGCATAGACTCATCACACTCACACTAGCAATTACTCCTACACCCCAAACACCTCCCCCCCCCCCCCCCACACACACACCCATTCATCCACACCCAGACATGCACACCCACATGCCCACATACATACATACATCCACACCCATATGCCCACACACATACATACATACATACATACATACATACATACACAGCACACTCACACATGCACACACTGACTTTGAATTCTAAGCAACATGTTCAAACTAAACAGGCTACACCCACATCTCCGTTACCTGCAATTTGCCATGGATACGCAAAGGCCTGGTATGAGGACCTCGACGTTGCTCCCAGTTGCCTCGTTCCGGGCCTCGGTGTGACACCTAGCTGCCGTCCAACGGGATTGTAGTGATCCAACGCAAAGTTGTAGGACGTAGCTGCAAACACGCACAAACGCACACACACACACACACACACATACACACACACACACACACACACACACCAACCAACGCCATGGAAAGGAAGTGTTTGAAGTCAACGCACACGGAGAGAGAGAGAGAGAGAGATAGAGAGAGAGAGAGAGAGAGAGAGAGAGAGAAAGAGAGACAGACAGACAGAGAGACAGAGAGAGACAGACAAGGAGAGAGAGAGAGAAAAAAGCATAGCACCATAAAGAAGCCAGTGAAAGGAAAAGACAAGTGAAAAGGAAAGACCGAGAGAAATCGAAGGAAGAGAAAGTGCCAAAAAAACTGATGGAGCTCCTTACCCACCTATCTGTACAGTGTGAAAGCTACCACATGGTTTTTCAGGTTCTACTAGCGGCTTATACATGACATGTATACAACACAGACATGTGAGCAATCCCTGGTTTCAGACCATCACTAGCTAAGCCGGTGGCAAATACCGTAAAACCGGAAAGTTTTGGTGGAGATTTATTTTGGTGACTTGGGTAAGGGTAAATTATATCTCCATAAGATGCAACCAGGTCATGCAACCAGGTCATGCAACCAGGTCATGCAACCAGGTCATGCAACCAGGTCATGCAACCAGGTCATGCTACCAGGTCATGCAACCAGGTCATGCAACCAGGTCATGCAACCAGGTCATGCAACCAGGTCATGCAACCAGGTCATGCAACCAGGTCATGCTACCAGGTCATGCAACCAGGTCATGCAACCAGGTCATGCAACCAGGTCATGCAACCAGGTCATGCAACCAGGTCATGCAGCCAGGTCATGCAACCAGGTCATGCAACCAGGTCATGCTACCAACACTGTAGTACTGTACTAGTACTTATAGGAGAGTACGCCATACTGACCGACACGGAAAATAGAATGCTGTGGACAACCTGGTTTCGGGATATACTGGATATTGCACGGCCGAAAACGTCTACTTTTCCAGGAGAGCAAGCAGGTGCAATAAGCATCGCCAGGCATGAACGTAGATCCACATCGTACCGATCAACATTGGAATTACGGCTCAACTCGGAGCAGCTGCAAACAGATTACCGTCTAACCATACTGTATGTTGCTGCCTTTTCCGTACAGTAAACGCATTGGGGTACTGAAGTCAGACCCAAGACATGATACCCTATCATACGATTACATTCGAACGTGCCCGTCGATGCATGTAACTCTTACCTGCAGCGGATGCCGTGTTCAGCAGGTGAGGTGGTCGCGCCATGGGTTTCGGCCTCGGCGGCTTGTACTGCGTAATGACTGGCTCATGACCTGCAGGGAATGAGGAGTGACAACCGTCAGTAGGGGCAGAAACAATGATCTGGTTTCAGAGTATCAGGGACTGAGACTTAAGACCCCTGTGCATTGAGGTGTTTAATCAGACAGAATAGCCAATGACCTAGTTTTCCTGCATGGCATGGGCATTGCTACCAATGCATGTTTCAGGCGGGAAGTAAAATGACATGGGCAGATGAGACAAAACTTTGGCTGGGTCCCCAAGCAAAACTTTATCACCAAAAACAAACTGCGGGTGGGATTCGCTACGGGGCTAGCCACCTGTTCCAGGGATTTCCTGATGTTACGTCACAGCTGTGACACTGCGGAATTATTTGAGGATGTAACACCTGGTCAGAGACGGCAAGGCCAGGTCCTGCACCAACATAGGCAATAGCTACCTATCATGAGTCGAGTCTGGGGTGGGTTGGATGGGTTGAATGGGTAGTGAATGGGTTGGATGGGCTCACTTGGTAATTGCTCTGGTTGTGATTTCATCTATCATTGGCTCACTGACTAAAGACTGTGTACCAATTTCAAATACAGTCAACTTCGCTAATAACGACTGCGGATATAACGACCATTCGCAAATAACAACAAAATGTCCATACCCAGAGCAAAGTCCCATCTAACTGTAATACATATAATGAGACTTGGGTTATAAGGACACTTCGCGAATAGGGACACTTTTCTGATGGCCCGCCAAGTGTCGTTATACGCAAAGTTGACTGTAGGGCGGAGGCGCACGCACACTGATCCTTAGAATCTAGTGTTCTTTCCAAACTGTGTGCTATTTATTAACCATCCTGGAAGCACCTCGGGATCAGCATCTCGGTGACATGCGTATTCCAGGTTGACGCTTGTGTAGTAGTATGGTGAGGTCCTACCGCGCTTCGAGTCAAACACTACTTCCCTGGAAATTTCAAGCACTTATCAAGGCTCTAAACTACGACACAGACACACACAGACACACACAGACAGACACACAGACACACAGACACACAGACACACACACACACAAACACACATGAACACACACACACACACAAGTTGGCGGAATGGGCAAAGCGCTGGTAACCGTAGTAACATAATGACATGACTTACTGTAAATCTGCTCAATGAGCAACCGCTGTTTGGCTGCCATCACGCTGGTATGGGAATACATGCAGATGGACATACGCATACATGCCCACATGGCCGTGTACACACACACATACACACACACACACACGTGTGCACACACCACATTCACATTGAAATAATGCAGGCGTTAGTGACAAGCTCAGTGAAGTTATCAGTAGGCTGGTATTGTGTGAGAGGTAAGTTGATTTCGTATACACACATACGTCATGTAGATCCCATAAGCCTAAGAAGTGTCAGGCTAGAAATCACATACTCGCAGCGCTTAGTTCATTTCGCAATAACAAACTCAAACTCAAAACAGACAGCAACAAAATTGGGAAGCAAAACATGTGAATGTTCGAGTTGATTCATTGTTCACAACGACCAATGGCTGAATTATTAAGCAGTGGCTGCATTTTTTTATGCAGCAAAAAAGCTTTTTAAAACATTTTAAGCAGTGGCTACATTAACCTGTGGCTGCATGAAGCAGCGTCCCTCACCTGGGAGTCCACTCGTACAGTATGCGCTGTCTCTTACGCTTCACGCGCGTCAGCTTGCGACGCAGATATCGCCTCCACGCCAGTTGTATAGTCAAGGCTGCGACCTGCTGACGCCACTCACGATTGCCAAGCTGCAGCGAAAAATCATGGCATTTGCAGGGTCAACCTTGATCAGGCTCCAAGTTGAATGTCCCTGCTTCGAGTCCTGGTGGTGACAGTCAATTTTTTCTTCAGATCTTTCCCGTTTGCATCTTTCCCTCAAACCAATGAACAAGTTGACATTGCGGATATTTTTTGTTGAAACGGAGCCAGGACTTCCGACTAACTGTGTGAATTTGCAGTGTGGCTGAGTGGTGGCCAGTGTTGCCATCTACCGATCTTGCTACATTGGAGCTGTGTGAAGCGTCGTTCCAAATTTTGAAGGAGCAAGCGTGTTTGTTGCTAGACATAAAACCCTACCTGTGCCGCCTTCTTGCGTGATTTTCTCGCACGTTCTTTGGCCAGCTTGCGTCTCAAGTACCTGGAGTGGAAAGAACAGAGAGGAATATTCAAGCATAGCCTATGAAGCATGGTGCTGTGGTGAATTCTGTTGTCAAGAGCTGCGCTTATAAGTTGCAGTAAAAAAGGAGAAAGGCCGCTGACTGTTCTTGGATGACTCCTGGATTATGTGCAAGATAATGATCACCTGCAAGGAAGTTGCCTAGTCAAGGGCCCCTGGATTTCATGACCTACAGTTTGTAGTAGGCATCCACATGCTTCACGCAAGCCCCCCCCCCCCCTTCCACACACACACACACACATGCATGTTTGTGCCCCCCCCCCACACACACATGTGCATCAGCGGCTTGCCCCCCCCCCTCCCTCCCACGCACATGCATGTGCGTGCCTGCTCCCCCCCCCCCCCACACCCCTTCCTCCCCCCCCCCCATACACACATGGCTTTGCATGCTATCTCCCCAAAATACATTCAATCCATGGCACTCACTTTCTCCAGGCCAGCTGTATGATCATGGCAGCTCTGTTCTTGCGACGGATCTCCGCCAGACGTGCGTACTCACGCTGGATAACATCACGTCGTTGCTGCACATCGTCATGTACCTGCAGTACACACCGTACCATGAGACAAGATCTATCGTTGTTTTACGATCAACAAAAGAAACGGAACTCATTTTGTCCAAGTGGCCGAGTTCTCGTTTATTAAAAAATTAGGAATAATAATGTGTTTGAGCAATTTCATGACACGCGTGAGACTCGATCAGGCTGGGATTTCCGCATCTGCTTCCAAGCATGACTTGAGCCTGGCACCCTCTGTCTAGGAATCATGGTCATAGACCATACCACTATACCTGCCCGATCATCATAGGTGAGGTTCAATCCTGAAACAAATCCAGAATATACATGCACATGTACCGTAAGTGACGCCGACGTTATTCTCTTCACGATACCATCAATGCAACCCAGGAGTGCTGTCAAATTGTTTGTTGAAAAATTCTTACCATAGCCACATCTGATGAGGTCAGCTGGCCATGCTGTGATATGGGGGGAAGACGCACTCCTTTACCTTTGTCTTTGCTGCAATGCACACACACAAACACACGCACACACGCGTGCATGCGCACACACACACCCACACACATGCACCCACCCACCCAAACAAACACACACACACACACATACATAACGCGGAACATAATAATTATTATGATCAATCGACGAAGGCAATATCGAATTGTGTCCCACCCGGGGCATCTAGGAACAGATGCGTTCCTCTGCTGGATTGGAAGAGCAGGCCTGAGACTACCAATGCGCGTACATATTTGTAAACAAAGAAGAGTTCTCCATTCGCTGAGCATTGCCGCTGCAAGAGCACAGCAGCCGTGGCACTACCAAACTTCAGCATGTGGATTTGCTCCGGGTTCCTATTTCACCTCCCTACTACAAGTACTGACCTTGCTTTGACCATCCTGTTGCCGGCTGCAATGTCGATAGGCGGCAGTGATGACTGACCACCGTCCACCTCCCGCTCCAACCTAGCAATGCGGTCCTTGCCATGGGCAATAAGCTGAAGCAAAAGAGTGTGAGCAAGCCCAGGTGCATGAGTAAGAGGAGCCGCAGGAGGATGCCCGTGGCAATGATGGCGTACAGGACAAGCAGAAGACAAGTGGATGATCAAGTGTGATGCATTTGTGTAACTGCCAATAATCCATCAGTTATGATACATATTCACCTGCCGTCACCTCCAAAGAGCACATTTGCTTTGCTTGTGAGGGGAGTTAGTTCTCTTTAGTTTCCCAACACTAATGATGCTAATAAAACCAAGATATTGGCGAGTCAGGACGTGTAGCAGTTAGCGCAATACTGACACGTGGTCCTGGCATTCAACGACCTTCGTAATGATACAGCTACAGCACATCTTGAATGCATGAGCCAACAGCCTCCAGCCCCCTCGGACGGTATTTCATAGCTTAGTAGCTCCCAAGCTGGTATTCTCTACATGTATTTAAAGGTTAGTGCATTGCACAGAGGGCCTAGTGGCTTGTTAGCACCCAACGGGTTAGCCCGAGGGCCGTATAATCGTCTGCCCAAAATTTCCACGCCTTTACCAACATTTGGTGAAGGTTTGAAAATGTTACCACCTGGTAGCTTCAGTTACCTGTTCCAACTCCTGCCGTTGTCTCTTCTGTGCTGTCTCCGTGAGCAGAAGGTTGGCACTCTCCTGCTGTAATCTGGACAACGGAAAACAGAAAGGAGTGGGCGAACTGTGCATGAAGCCGCATCTAGCATTCAGAGTCTTAGCCGCAGGGGCAAGTTTTGAGGTTTTTATGGGTTACAATTTTTGAAGTAGGCCCCCATACGGTAACCATGATAGGGTTGCCCTTCACTACAGACACACACACTGGGCTATAGGAGCATAGTAAAACCTGGTTTAAGTGACCACCCACGGTGCAAGCAAAAGCGGTCGTAAAAGCTAGGTGGTCTTTAGAACCAGGTCCCACAGTGTCTGCGTAGCACTGTCCGTGCATGGAAGGACGGTCGTTAAGAGCAGGTGGTCGCTAAACCCAGAGGTCGCTAAACCCAGAGCAGAGGTCGCTTACACCAGGTTTTACTGTATACGCAAGTAACAGACAATGGCTGGCTGACAGCTGCTCACCGTCTTTCCTCTTCTTCACGTCGCATGATCTCCGTTTGGCTCTTCATCGAACGGAAACGCTTGCGTGCCGTTCGGCCACGGAACGCCGACTACAGGGCCGTGAAAATCAGCAGCAAGCAAACAAAACAGAAAAATGTGAGGAAACAAGCTGACTTGTACTTGTACAGTCAAACCTCGTTAGGACGAACACTGATAAGGCGAACTTTCCATTAGTACGAACTAAGGCCAATCCTATGGTTGGCCAGGCATCAATTCAAGTCAAAATTATTCGTTTACGACGAACTTCTGTACAGCGAACTTTCGCGAAGACGAACTATTTTCAAGTGTGATTTGAACAAAGTCAGTGTGGTCATGTACATGTAGTACGAACTTTCGGTCCACGAGCGTGCGCGCGTGCGTGCGCTGGCTGTCTTTTTTCTTCTTGTTTTCAATACATGTACTCGAGGTACGTACAGTGCAAATTGTTTTCAAGCGTATTTTGAACAAAATAATCAGTGCGTTGTACGAACTTTCGACACAGTCGTGATTCATTGCACTTTGTCATTGTACTTACCTGTTTCTGGCTTATGCTAAGAATAACATGCTTCCCATGTACCACAGCATGCACCTTCACGTAAATACAATCCATCTGATATGCATATCGATTTTTTGTCAGATCTGGATAAGAAGAACTCCCGATAAGACAAACAAATGTGTTCAGTCCCTTGAAGTTCGTCCTAACGAGGTTTGCCTGTATGTCCTACACTTTGGCGCTGGTGTGCTGTGGATACACACATGATAGAAGTCCTGGGAAATTAGTGCCACACAATAAATTCCAACTTGTGTTAAGGGACCGTCCGGGGTTTCCGATTGTTTTTACAAAACGAAAATCTTTAGTATTTTTCAGCTCCCACCCACCACCCACCTTTTCTGCAGGTAAAACGAATTCCAATAAAATATTGATGTCAATTTTCGACAACCAAAAGTAACTAGGCATTCTCCATCTGCATTCAATAATTATTTTCAAAACGAAACTCCATCAAACCCACCCACCCCCAAACGAAATCTTTTCGTTTTGAAAATATTTTTGGTAACCTTGGACGGCCCCTTAGGAGGCTTTCAGATGACTGGTCTCTCAAAGCAGGTGGTCTTTCGAGATAGGTGGATTTTTAAGACAGGTGGTCTTTTAAGACACGTGGTCTGTTACTGCAGTGTTTCGCCATTGCTTTTTCTGAGTTTTCTCCTACACAACAGCCCTGGTTGCATCCAGAGTGAATGTTAACTTCAGAGTGATGTGAACTCTACTACTCAGACAGCCTGGAAGACATGATGTGTGGCATGTCGCTGTCCGTACCTGGATAGCGGTAGCGGCCATATCCTGTATTCCCGTGATGGAGAGTGCGCCCTGCTCCATCAGGAACTGTGCTGCCTCCTGGTGATCGCCGATGATGGCATAGTCCAATGGAGTTAGTCTACAAACACAGAAGGCAACCACAGCAGAACAACCAGGTCTATGAAGCGTAAAGAAGGTGGACGTCATTCAAGGTATGGACCTGGAAATACGGCATGATATGTCTGTCACTATGATAGCTGGCGAACAGTAGTTTTGCACGGCTGGATAAACATTAGGCTGCCGTTCTAATTAAAAAAAGAGGATCTTTCCCCTGGTGTCCTTCATCAAAGAGTAAAAAAATCACGATTGAGCAGGCTTTTAAACTCTGGCAAGGCCCTGGGCAGGAGCGCCACTTATTTTTTTTGTCTCAGTCCTAGACCACGTAACAGATCACGTTCCAACTGGCATGTAGTGTCCTACAGCAGAGCATGCTGTGTGTTTTTTACATTCCACCTCAAGCCCGACGAAACCGGTCCGGTTGGTCAGGTTATTACCGGACCAGCTTTTCGGCCACCAACACTTGTTTCCTACGGTGGAGGGCACGTGTACCCTCCATATCACACACACCGTATGAAAGGCCATGATACTACCGGATCAATCGAAAACTGCTTCTAGCGGTCCTGCACCTCTAAACTTAGGAGATATTTTCGAAGTGTGCGCCTCACCTGTCGCCGTCA
>NC_088650.1:29986160-30011160 GCF_964019385.1 Sycon ciliatum | reverse complement strand
GGTCCTGCGCGTTGACATTCATCTTGCGCTCCAGCATGGTGCGTATGACATCATAGCTCCCTATCAGCGGTGACAGAAAGGTAACCACAGCATCCATGGAGAGTACAGTTGGAATCAATTTATAGCGAAAAACAGGACCAAGGAACTACAAGTTACGCTATAATATCCACTAACACCACCAGTTACTTTACAATCAGCTCATGCGATAACATTGCACGGCACTGACCGACGGTACTGACGTTCTCCAATTAACTGGCTAACAGCTCTAGCGCGTCAGTTACTACCAGTGTGGTATTACCAGCCTCTTATCCAAAGTGCCCTTCAATAAATCTCCGCTACACGTGCATATTCTCAATCCTGATCTCAGCCGGAATCACCAGCGTGAACCTACCACTATATTCCTCCCTATTAGAATGACACTTTGCAGGTGTTGGGAAACTATTCCTCCAGGAAGGATGCAGAAGTCTCCGCAAGGAAGTTGATAGAAACTTCTGTGCCAAAAAATGGTTTTACCTTGCCCGGCGGCCCACATCAAACTTGTCCTTCCCTCATCGTCCGGTGTGTCTTGCACGTGATCGAAAGTCAAGAATGTTGCGACGGTCGTCTGTGCATGGTGTTGTGGCCATGGGCATCGATAGGCACACAAACGGATGTTTACATGCGCGCGCACACACACACACACACACACACACACACACACACACACATACATGCAGATATACACACACATACACACACACACACACACACATACACACACACACACACACACACACACACACACATGCAGATACACACACACACGTAAAATACACACACACAGACTTACACTGAATACTAATACGTAAACACAAAGACACATAAACACAACATACACGTATATGTCTCGAACTCGACATCCGTCTATCATTTTTCAGTACAGCCAGGAGTGTACTGAAGACGCACAATCAAATGAGGCAATGTCCACTCATACCTCACAGTGCATTTCAATTTTGACCCATCAATGAACTAAGGTGTATTGCATTGTCAGGAACTGGTCACATTTGCAGATTCTTGTCTGCTCTCTTTAAACATGAATCAGATTTCTATTCCAGAGCTACGAGCGTCTCTGGCACATCACCACAAAAGGAAGGAAACGTTTTAAACGAAACAATTGCCCAAAACTAATACGCAACGATCACACACAATGGACTTACTGCAAAGTTGTTTTGCGCCTGGATAAGGCCGATTCCCATCAACAGACAACAAATTCATGAACAGAGACGGCAGAAAGCAAAAAAAGCAATACTTAATAATGAGTAGGAGGTGACATAATTGATGGTCTTAATAGAAAATCTTCTACTAATAGTCTCTATCCCCACATGTACCCCAAACTTTGGGAGTACACACTTGGACAGACAAGCAAGCAACCTGACACCATTGCATGACGATGCATGCCATCTCATGGATGTTGTATAAAGCACCAACTGCACAAATCCCCCCCCCCCTCCCACACACCTCAGACCTCAGACTTGCCCATCGCGGAAGCGATGATAGCGAACAGCTATGTTAGACATAGCAACTTGTGCTGGGATTACACCATTCAACAGCTTGCAAGGCTGATGAATTGACCGCCACTATTTTTAGCCTGGTATCCACCACACAGCTGATTGAAGTGACTTTTTCTGGCCAGTGACCCCCCACCCCACACACACATACACACACATACACACACACACACACACACACACACACACACACACACACACACACACACACACACACACACACACACATACTTTTACGCAGTAGAACAAGGCTAGTTCCTTGTAAATTGAGTTTCATGCTCCGTGCAATCATCAAAGAACATGACGTTCCATCGCTAGACTTACAGCATAGTGCAGCGGTGTTGCGCCAGTGGAGTCTGCCGCCGATGGGTCAGCACCGCGGTCCAACAGCAAACCAGCAATGTCCGAATGTCCTGCGAACGTGTCAACAGCATACAAGGGAGAATCCATGCCTGTATTCAACATTTGTGGAAGGTAACTTTTTCAAAACAGTCTACAATAGAGTGGTTTCACATCTATCACATGATCATACGGAACACCCATGTTGGTTCCCACTTCCAACACCATTGAATCCCTGCATGCATGGGACACATGATGTCAGCCATGTGGGTTCCACTGTACACATGCCATGATCACTTTCTACACAGATTCGGTCACATGACAAACTGATGTGAACACCACTGTATACGTACAAGCAACACCAACGCCTGCACTGATCACTGTTATACATGTACATACTCGTGGAAATGGGTGCATGGAACTTTCGCAAGGACCGTAGCAGTGGTGGTGGTGGTGGTGGCATGCTCAGCTAAGACATGAGTTGGTTTAAGATTTCAAATTTGGAATATAGGGCTTGAAAGTGATGACGTCAAAAACGGTCAGGGAGTAGTAAGTTGACATCAGATTTCTATTTTGGATCCACTAAGGTGTGACTTTGCTATTGCCTCAGTATGTGGGTGCATAGCAACCCACTCATGTCATATGCAGGGGTGACTTTTACTTCGCCACCAGTTGTAACCCCGCCCCCAGTAGCCAAATCAGTCAGTTTCACTGACTACAGTCCATTTCAAAACTATAGACGCGTACCTAGGCAAAACCCGTTATGCCAGCATCTATACCACATAAAATCTGTGATCACTTTGTGCATAAAATTTTCCAAATTGGGCGTCTGTTATCCAATCCTTTAGAAACTATATGAGAGTAATTGTGGAGCGATCCTGAGCAATATTCCGAAAACTATTCTCAAAAAGTTCCAGCCAAATTTGAAATATTTCAAAAACCCTACGCGTCTATAGTTTTGAAATGCACTGTACATCACCTTGCTGTGAGTAGGACGGCTTGAAATGAGCTTGGATCCATACAAAAACTGGATCCAAGTGGATCCAGTTTTTGAATTTTTGAAATTGTTGCTATGCTGTGACGTAGCACTTTCAAGCCCTATTAGGCCACCTAGAAATTATTCGTTGTTTCGGGTCACTTCACTCATCCGTACCAGGGTCGGTCGGGTTTATTTTTTATATATTTTTATTTTGGTTACATCGAATAGCTTTTGTCCAATAAGCCAGTCGATCAAATCTGACTGTAGTGTAGACAATCCAGCGCAGTCATTGTCCCATCAGATCCAGGTCCCCTCCAGGACCAGATCTTGGCCTCGCTGGCAAACGAGTCTGACCGGCGAGCAGCTCTCGCCTTGAAACTTTTGTAAATAGCGACAAGGTGGCGGAGCTGATGCTGTTTCAGGACCGATTGCGGATTGGAGATAGAAGACAACGTCGTCACCAAGCGCTGCATCCTGTCATCTGGCTAGCCATGACTGCTTCTGAGGTCGATATCTGGACTGCTATTATTAGGGTCGCGTGTGTACATAGTCTAGTCTGTACATTAGCATGCACTATAAAAATAAAAATATACATTTTGCGGTCGGGTTAAAAAAGACGGTCGGCCGGGTGACCCGAAACAACGAATTAATTCTGGATGGCCTTATCTCCCCTTTTTTTCAGCAGAGTAAAAGCTAATGATGCGCCACACACACACCATACCAGCGATGGTGTATGCTGATGCATATGCCATTGGCTACACTGGTGGAACAGCAAGGCACTTGGCATTTGGTGCGTGCTGGTTTTCTAACTAATGTTCTCTTTCCTGCGCCAGTTCAAACTGCAGAGTAGACTCTAGCCCAGCTAACCCCATGCCTTCTCCCAAACGACAGCCATCTCCCCGCTATTTCCTGTGGTATTGCGGTATCGTGTGGTGGTTTCAGTATTACAAAATTATCAGATCATGATATCAATTAATTTAGACTCGCCCGGAGTCGGCAGAAATACACAAACTGCCTGAGCTACACACAGGATTTACTGTTGGCAGGCTGGAGAGTGGGCTCTGTTATAGAAGAATAACGAGCTCAACCCCGGAGGATACGGCTTAGACAGTGTGTACAGTCAAGAAAGTATGATTGTAAGACTCACTCACCGAGCACCGCAGCCCAGTGCAGGGCAGTTCGAAACATCCGATCAGCTGCAGAAACCTTGCACTTGATGTTCGGCATAGATGTCTGCGGGACATAACCGGAGAAGCACACACATACACACACACACACACACACACACACACACACCCCCCCCCACACACACACACATGGACACACACACACACACATGGACACACACACACACACAAACACACATACACACCATCTCTGAACATCTAGCTGTCTTCACCTTGCTAGGTCTTATCAGCAGAGCTCAGAGTGACTGGTGAAATAACTTACTGCAGTTCGGAGGGAGGAACCCAGTGCTGAGTCCCGTCACGATGATTGGTCGCCACACCTGAAGTGAATTTGGACAATCTATCTACAGTAGAGAACTCCCCTTATCCGGGCAGGTTGGTACCTGGCACTCCCCTTATCCGGGCAGGTTGGTACCGGACACTTCCCTTATTTGGGCAGGTTGGGACAGCCCCCCCCCCCCCCCCCGGGCCCACTGACCAGGAAGGCTGGGACTGTGTGCTCCCCTTTTCCGGGCAGGTGTGGACCGGGCACTGCCCGTAACTCGAAGAGGAATTGTTACTGGTGTGTTGATAGTCACTCACCAGAGTGTCGACAATGATGTAGTTGCTCTCTGCCACAGCAAGATGAAGTGCTGAACAGCATACGCACATACACAAATGAACAAATGTGCATGTCAGTATGCATGCACTTGCACAAACATATAATTATGTATACACATGCACACATGCACGCACACAGGCACGGACACACACACACACACACACACATATCATGGAGATGCATGAAAACAATGCAGGCATCAACAGAACTCCAATATCAGTGGAGCCTCCAACACCTGGTCACCACTCTGCTATTTCCCCAAATGCTAACTTGTAGCACCCGATGACTGGAGGACTAGTGTAAAGAGTTGCCGAATCTATACATGCATTGCAAGTGCGTTTAGCATGTACACACCAGGGACATGTAGCATCTAAGGAGACAACATTATTATGTGAGTGGAACATGCGGGTGAAACAGTGCGTATGTTGCTCCAGGGCCGCCCGTTCCAGTTGCCCTCTTGGGACACGGCTGATCTATACTGTTCCTGTTTGTACTATTTTTATTTTTCACCTCGTCATGTCCCTTCCTCCCTCCCTCATAACAGCAAACGTTCACTTCCTTTCCCCAGGAGACTCCCTTCGATAGGCATCCATTTGCCTCTGGAGAATCCTTGAAAATATAATATCAATCAATCTACACGGCCACACATGACATAACTGGTCTGGCCGTGTCTGGAGTCGGCAGATCACGCCTGCGAAGAACCATCACGTGTTGCACAGACCACAGAGCCCATTTAACCTCCAAGATTGGGGTTGAAACCCGGATCTTTGTGATACTGCAAGTACTATGATCTCATGCTATGTCCCGAGATCCTGTGACTCGCTGATGTACATTGACAGTCATGCAGTATCCAATTTGAGTGGAGTTTTCTCAAACCAACAGAGAGGTCATTCACATCTTCGTGAAGAGTCAAAGACTGCGGCATTTCAAACTTGAAACACATGATGTCACACTCTCCTTACTTGTGCGGCCTTCTGTGTCTGCAATGTTGATGATGGCTGGGAAATGCTCCTAGCAGAGGAAAAGAGCAGCGATGGAGAGTACAGCGTATTTAGAATTGATCCGAACTTCCAAAATCCAAAGGAATGAAAGTGAGAAAGGGGTTTCATCAAAATACATTTGGCTAAAATCAGGCTTAGAAAATCCCAAGGGTGAATTTTCTGAATGCGATGTACTAGTAGAGTATCTGTATACTGTAGTTGTCATTGTCAGACATTATGGTGTGTACATTGACACAGGTTTACATCAGAGCAACATTCCAGTGGTACTCCAAGGCTTTGAGGCTTATCGATTCGATTGATACAGGTGCAGTGCAAAACACCAGAAAACCCAGCAGTAACTGAGTACACACATGCACACAA
This sequence comes from Sycon ciliatum, assembly GCF_964019385.1. Taxonomy (NCBI): domain Eukaryota; kingdom Metazoa; phylum Porifera; class Calcarea; order Leucosolenida; family Sycettidae; genus Sycon; species Sycon ciliatum. The sequence goes on along the minus strand of NC_088650.1, from coordinate 30,005,146 downwards.
CACACGAGCAAACCTACCGTATTTCCCTGAACATAAGTCACACCTTTTTATACTAAAATTCAAGGGCAGAAAAGGAGTCGTGACTTACAATCGAGCATGACTTAGTACTGAAGTGAATTTATCAAAGCAATATTGCTCAAACCTGAAAATGGGCGTTCGACTTATAATCGGGGAAATACGATAGGTACCCACCAGCAATGCTTTGCAGCAGGTCGGGTCCTCATTTGCCGCCGTCCAGTGCAAAGGAGTCTTGCCCTCCACGTCCGACACAGTCAAGTCAGCCTCCTGCAGTATGCGGTGCAACACACACATACAGGCAAGTGGCGCATCATTGGGAATAGAGTGGGTCATTGCGCTTCCATAATTATGGTGTTTAGTTTCCTGCTATGATCCACCGCAAGCAAGGTACCAAGGAGAGATACTGTGTGCAATCTTGATGGGATGAAAACTATGCATGACTTAGAGTGGCTGCAGTAAACACCCTATGGTGTGTGGATCATGCTGTCATAGGCATGCTTCGTCACCAATGAGTGCTGACTGCTTGCATGCACAGTGGCCAAATACTAAACATTTCCTCCTAAGTTTGAGGGAGTCGATAATGGGAAACGTCTGAAGAAGAAAATTTTACTGTCGCTACAAGGACTCGAACCAGGGACCCTGGCTTATGACTAGCAATGCTCTACCACTGAGCAATGGAGTAGTCGTCATCCCAGCAGCGACCGTTAAATGTTTCCTGGCGTAAAATACCAAATAATGTATCTCCTGGGTACTTACATTGCGAAACAGTAACTTCACCGCTTCAATGTTGCCGTGGAAGGCCGCCCAATGCATTGGTGTCATCTACAGGCAACATTGGTAGCAAACCACAAGGGAAAAGAATGCAAACTTGTGGTTAGATTATCGGCTTGGCAAGGACGAAAGATTTCTGGTCCCTTGAGCTTGCAATACCTATTTGTGTAAGGTGCTGATCTCAAGATGAGGGTCTGCCACTATGGTTCTGAAGGTTTGGAAGTTGTCCAGTGACAGCCCACACAGCCTTCCACTATACATGCATACGCACGCAATAATTTTCCAGTCCATGTATTGATGTTAGTTATCAACATGTGTCATTGTAAATATCTAACTCGGTCCAATGCCATATGCAGTGCTTTTACAATGTAAGGATGGTTTGCTTTGCTCTGTCAATCTCACATTCTTGTACAGTATATCACAATTTGTTGCTCACCTTTTCATTGTCCCCCTCGTTGACATCGGCTGCCTTTGATCGGCGCAATAACTCCTTCAAACACTGCAACAACAGCAACAGTAACACGAGCAGCAGCAGCAGCAGCAGCAGGCGTTCAAAAATGCACAGGGGTACGGCCACATGGGGTACGCCTGATACTTGGATATCAGAACTTTTCAATTGAATTCAGGACTCCTCCATGGAATGATACTGCAACATCACAACAAACACGGCGTGCAACAAAAGCAAGTACTCCAAGTTCATGCTATCCATAATTTTCTCGTGATTTCACCTTTCCGGACTTGTGGCTTGTTGCGAGGTGCAATGGAGATCTACATATTAGTGACAAGATACAAATACCGAGAAAGGATTAGAAGAAGTGCCTCAATCACCTTTTATCAAAACAATGACTGCACAGCATACTTTTTATTATTTATTTTTTGCACATGAATTGAGCATGTGTTCCAAATACATGTACATGTAGATGCAAAACAATAAAGGCTTGGGTACGCGTGCGCACGCAGTTCGCCATTTTCAGCGCCGTGGCCATGCGTCTGCGAGGCTCCCGTCGCCGTCTTATGGGACTCTCCGTACATGATGGTGCCGGTGTTGGAATCGGTCATTGAGTCATGTTCTCGTTCTGGATTTCTGGATTTCCTCTCTTTCTGTGGCTCTCCCATCCATTACCTTTTTCTTTCCGTTGTTTTTCTCAGTTCTAATTCTATTATACCTTTTCATTGATGGTCCTTTATCACTGTCTTTTTCTCGCAAAAAAATACCGTACTGCGCACTGCTGCATGCATGCAGATCGCAAAAAAATAAAAATAAAATAAATAAATTTTTGCTTTGTTTTTGTTTACAGCCATGGCTGGCTACCGCCCCCCTCCCTCCATATTGGCCTATATTCTCTGGCCACGGGAAGGTGAAATAAATAAATAAATAATAAATAAATAAAACCAATGAACAATAACTTAAAGGGGAAGTTAAGGCAAAAATCAAAATTTCACCAGTTGTAGTCTTCGGGGTGCTGAGTCGAATGGTCGTGGTCCGAGGAAGCTGAGACGCTCCCTTCCTACTTGAATCCCAATCGAACTCGCGCACTTCCACCGAAACTGGGTGACTGCGCCCTACGAGATGGGGATTTGTATGCAAAATGTCACTAAAAGCGCCATTTCGTTCTTATAAAAGCACGGATGACCGCGATTGGCCCATATGTTGTAGTCTTTTGCACGCTGAGTCGACTGGTTTTGGTCCGAAAAGGCTGCGATGTAGCGTTCCTCCTTTATTCCCAATCGAACATGGTTGAACAAGCGGTCACGTGCTCCTGCGTACACCAGTCACCTGGTCACCGTGCCTGCAGGGTACAACTTACTAGCCTGTTTGACCTTTTTTGGGTGCACTCCTGTCACTCGAGTTGAACTCGAGTTGAACCTTGGTGTGAAATTTGTCGCCTGCTGGCGTGGTGACCAGGTGATTTGGGCACCCAGGAGCACGTGACCGCTTCTTCAACCATGTTCGATTGGGAATAAAGGAGGAACGCTGCATCGCAGCCTTTTCGGACCAAAACCAGTCGACTCAGCGTCCAAAAGACTACAAGATATGGGCCAATCGCGGTCGTCCGTGCTTTTATAAGAACGAAATGGCGCTTTTAGTGACATTTTGCATACAAATCCCCATCTAGTAGGGCGCAGTCACCCAGTTTCGGTGGAAGTGCGCGAGTTCGATTGGGATTCAAGTAGGAAGGGAGCGTCTCAGCTTTCTCGGACCAAGACTATTCGACTCAGCACCCCGAAGACTACAACTGGTGAAATTTTAATTTTTGCCTTAACTTCCCCTTTAAGGTCTGGTAGCATACATATAAAAAGTTATAATTAGTATGCTTATACATGTACTTAGCTAGTCTGATCCAAAAAAGGGAGTGTCGTGAATATGCATGACGAATCCGCTTCACTTTTATTGTTATGTCTTTATTTGTTTATGTGTTACATCATGTTGACGTCATGCTGATGTCTTGCTGCACGCATCGCATGCACCGTTTTGCAGCTCTCAGGCCAGAGCCTGTGCAGTCCTTTTTTGGCTGCCTTTTCCCTTTTGCATGCTTCACTTGTCTCAACTTGTCTCAAATAATGTTTTCTGGTGACACTCCTTTTCAAGTCACCTAATCCTTTCAAGTAACAAGTGCAATGTCGTTCCGTGAACCGGAACCCCTCCATATTTGAGTTACCAAGACGTATTTGTGCGTGGCTATACAAGCTCTCCCACTCAACAGTTCAAAGTTGCGCACAAGTGTATGCATGTATACCGGTTTATATATGGGCTACCGGGAAAAAGAAACTGGTTGCTAGCAAAAAGTGTTTCTGCTCGGGTTCGAACCGAGGACCTTGTGCGTGTGAAGCACACGTGATAACCACTACACTACAGAAACAGATGACGATGTTCATCACGACTTATCATGATATCATTATGTATTTCAGTAGGGACTGAATAGCCTCTGATAGGGCTGAGGAGTTGCTGGTAATCCTGAACTACAGGGCCTGATTTGCTGATTGGTTTGTTTTACTAGTTTCGTGTGGTTTCAGGCCTGGCCGTGGCACTGCCGATGTGGTGTGGACACAGCGCTGGATTTCGGCTAAGGCCACCCACTTCGTGTGGGATTGCCACGTCCTTGGCCTCGACATGTCGAAAGCATTCGACACCATTAGCCGCACAAAGCTCCTTGCTGTTATGTCAGAGATTACCGGACCTGACGAGGCTTGCCTGATTCACCATTTGCTGTATGGTACAACACTCTCTGTGAAAGTGGGTGCCACTTCAGCGGAGGCGTTTGTTAGCACGCTAGGTACACCACAGGGTGATGGGCTGAGCCCGGTTCTGTTTGTTTGCTACCTGGAAGCAGCACTGAGGGAGACTCGAAGCAAACTACCACCACGGCCAGACACTGATGCAGCAATACCACAGGAAACAGGATATGCCGATGACATTTCCTTCTATTCGACTGAGCGACAATGGCTTGCCAACTCCCTACCCTTGATAGCTGACGGCCTGGGTGACTGGTCACTCAACGTTAACAGCAGCAAAACAGAGTGGCTTCACATCTCTGCCTCCACCACCGAATGGCGAAGATCGAAGCAACTTGGCTCTCTCTTGGGGGAAGAGGAGGACTTGAGCCGACGAATGGACCAAGCATCAACATCGTATGGCCGCATGTATTCGCTCTGGATACGACGTCAACTTGTATCCGAGGAAACCAGGCTTCGTCTCTACAATGCCATCGTCCTACCAACACTGTTATACAACTGCGAAACCTGGGGACTGACAGAGGCTGCACTGGAGAAGCTGAACGCCTTCCATAGACGTCAACTACGGAACTTGTTCGGAACTAGGTATCCCGCCATCATCTCCAACAAAGACCTATATTCCAGAGCACACACACAGCCACTTTCGCACACCGTTGCTGTCCGCCGTTTCCGGATGTGTTCTGAGGATGCCCTCAGATGCCCCGCCACAGCAGGCAATGGACAACTACTTCCGTCGAGATGTCACCGGTGTGCGTGGACGCCCGAAATCGAACCTGGCCACGGCAGTCAAGGCAAGCACAGCTGCCAGAGACATGCCACTGAAGACCATGACTGATCTGAGTGGGCTCAGAATGCGCGCTTTGGACAAGCAATCATGGAGGGAACTCTCAGCCTGAGCTGGTTTTGCTCGCGGCTGCAACGCACGGGGTAGTGAACCCAGGACAGAAGCGGACCAGGCATCATGACTTTGCACATCTATCGTTATGCTGCTTCATTACGCGACCTGTTTTATTATTTAAAATCTTGTAGGACGCATCACGCAGCTTCATAAGTAAAAAATTGGTTGTGAGCAACACTGGCTCACACTCAAATAACTGCTTTTCACCAGAAAAATACTATATTTCAACGTTTCGGTCATGAAATAACCATCATCAGGAATGAAGTGGGCACACCGGTTAGGAAGGGTTAATATATGAGGAGCGCTGCGAACTGATAACAAATCACACCTGCATGCACTATGACGAGAGAGAGAACAAAAGGACAAAACATCACCAAAAAAAAAAAAAAAAAAAAAAAACCAGGTATAGAAATAACGCAATACGCGACAACTCTAAATATGGCACAGGTACAAGCAACAAACAGAATGTACAATGTACATGTGCACTAGGAGCATGCAGACATGTAATTGCAGGCGCTAGCAACAACAGTAGTAGTAACAGTGCACTAGTGCAAGGGGTGCAAAAACCACCACTATCCAGGAAGAGCGAGTATCAGGGCCAGAAATATGTACAAGGCGGTACTTCACCAGAGAATTCACAGGAGGTCCCACCCTGCGTTATTGTTTATGCTGGGGCTCGTGTCGCGAATTTGTATTGCTTCGCGTATTCTTCTCCTGGCCCGATCCGACTCAGTGGCAAGGACGCGAACCTCTGTGAATGCCGACTCGCCAAGCGGCAGTACCTCGCCGCCATGGTGAAGTCGGTAGTGCTCGCCCAGGGCTTTTCCAGACGTCTTGTTGCGTGAGTTATCATTGTGTTCTTTTGTTCGCGTTGCTACACTACGGCCAGTCTCTCCAACATACTTCTCCGAGCACTTGCAGGTCAGACGATAAACCACGTTGCGTCTTGTGCATTCTACCTCGCTCGATTGGCATGCAACGCAGGCGGCTTTAGGCCTTCCTCGTCGCCTCGGGGCAGCGGGATCCACCCACTTACGGCAGCAAGGTCCAGTGAGGCTGGACTTAGTGACGCTGTTGGAAAGCCTTGCATTCTTGTAGATTATCTGTACATTTAGATTGTATTTGTTTAGAAGACGGTGGACCCTGTAGTGGATGGCATCCGTTTTGAATGGTAACTTCAACGTGGATCGATAGTCTTTCTTTTGTTTAGCAGGTCGTCTGGCTCGTTCATGAGCAGTCGCGATAACTTTGTCAGGAAAGTTGTTGAATTTTAATGTGTCAATAACCTTTTGCTCACTTCGCTGGCGGGCTGCAGGATCAGAGGAAAGGCGGGCCGCGCGGAGGAATTCCGAAGACGCGATGGCGAGTTTTTTGGTGATGTTTTGTCCTTTTGTTCTCTCTCTCGTCATAGTGCATGCAGGTGTGATTTGTTATCAGTTCGCAGCGCTCCTCATATATTAACCCATCCTAACCGGTGTGCCCACTTCATTCCTGATGATGGTTATTTCATGACCGAAACGTTGAAATATAGTATTTTTCTGGTGAAAAGCAGTTATTTGAGTGTGAGCCAGTGTTGCTCACAACCAATTTTTTGTTTTATTATTATTATTATTATTATTGTTTTACTAGGGAGGTTCAGTGACTCATTCCGAACTCGTACACGGAACACAATCGATTTTGTGTTCGATTTGTGTACTGACAATCCAGAAACCTTTGCGGTTCTGGAACGTTCGCGATTTTAATGATACGCGTGAAATCGCGAAAGCAAATGGGCGCAAAACGCGAAACTGTAGACTCGAGTCAATCATCAAATTGACTCCAATCGCAAATGTTTTCAGAAGCAAAATGGTCTGCCATCGCAATTCATGAACCAAACTGACGGGCGCAAACGATTGCGGGTTTACAGTAACTTGCGTAAAAGAGGTTCAGTGACTCGTGAACAAGGTGCGCTTTGATTACCATGGTGACCCGATGGCAACTGAAACAACAACAACAAAAAAAGCAATCACAAATACACGAGTACTAGATCGTCGATCTTGTTTTGTCATCATGTATTCTTATCTGGGACAGTGCGATCTCGGAGCTACCCACGGGTCGAACAGCCCATACAATCTTTCCATTTTCTTTCTTCTGTTTTCTTTTTCAATTTAATCCTCCCCATACTGGCCAACCCTCCCGTTTTTCCCGGGAAAATCCCGGAAAATCAACACTCCTCCCGGGGTCCCGGGGATTTCAAGCAAACTCCCGGAAAAACCAAAGTTTTGTCTGATACAGGATTTTCCTGAAAACTTTTTTTTTTTTTTTTTTTTTTTTTTTTACTAAAAAACACAGCCCTACTAATAATCAGGGGAAGAGGACAACTGAAATGACGCTGGACAACAAGACAAAGGGGAGTAGGGGCGATGTGCCGATGTGGTTGGCGAGGCTCATCCGACCGGAGGTCTCGGAATCATAGCCTGCGACCAGGCATCGTTAGGAATGCAGCTAGGGAGGGAGGGAGATCAAATAAGAAAGAGAGAGAGAGAGAGAGAGAGAGAGAGAGAGAGAGAGAGAGAGAGAGAGAGAGAGAGAGAGAGAGAGAGAGAGAGAGAGAGAGAGAGGGGGGGGAGAGGGAGGGAGAGAGAGAGAGAGGGAGAGAGAGAGAGAGAGAGAGAGAGAGAGAGAGAGAGAGAGAGAGAGAGAGAGAGAGAGAGAGAGAGAGAGAGAGAGAGAGAGAGAGGAGAGAGAGAGAGAGAGAGAGAGAGAGAGAGAGAGAGAGAGAGAGAGAGAGAGAGAGAGAGAGAGAGAGAGAGAGAGAGAGAGAGAGAGAGAGAGAGAGAGAGAGAGAGAGAGAGAGAGAGAGAGAGAGAGAGAGAGAGAGAGAGAGAGAGAGAGAGAGAGAGAGAGAGAGAGAGAGAGAGAGAGAGAGAGAGAGAGAGAGAGAGGGAGGGAGGGAGAGAGAGAGAGAAATAAATAAATAAAATATAACAAGAAAGAGATGAGAAGAGAAATAAAACAAGAAAGAGATGAGAAGAGAAATAAAATAAAACAAGAAAGAGATGAGAAGAGAAATAAATATAAAACAAGAAAGAGATGATGGACGAGGGTAGTTGCTCATTGACGGGTGGCATAGCCTCACAGGGAGTCCGTAGCCCAGAGCCAATTCTTTTGACGCAAGTGGCGATGGACCTTCGTCTTGAAGGATTGGAGAGACTTCAACTGGGGCATCGGATCCGGAAACATGTCTTGCGGAAGCCTGTTCCATTCATCCACTACACCATATGGGAACGAACGCTGGAGAAAGTTGGGGGCCGTAGGGAGGAGCACTGCTTGTAGCTGATGCTGGTGGCGGACACGGAGCTGCGACCTTGTCCGCGGGACGAGGCTAGCTTCCTGGCGAGGCGGCACGAGCGCAGAGAGATCTGGATGGTCTTGAAGGCACATTAGCTTGTACATGTACGTGAGAGCGTACACTTGGCGGCGGGCAGCTAGGCTCTGCAGCAAGGCGTCAGGACCAATGATAGCAAGGGCCTTCCGCTGTACTCGGTCGAGACTTTGCAGGTGAGAGTTGGCTGCGCCCATCCATGTCAATGGTGCGTATTCGAGTACAGGGCGTACGAAGCCTCTGTACGTTGTCAAGCGTCCTTCACGACCAAGGAAACTTGATGCTCGACGCAGAAATCCTAGTCGGGCTACGGCACGAAGAGAAACATTGCGGAGGTGGCGTCTGAAGGTGACATTACCAGCAATTATATGACATCCCACAGAGTCCGAAATTCCGTAAAATATTTGCGCATTTACTGCAGAGAGTGATCTTGGAAGGAAGAAAATTGCTCTGAACTATGGCCATGATCGAAATGTAAGGCATCAAACCAGTGAACCACGCCAACAAGACAAACAGTTACACAACGAAAAAAACGAATGAAAAACATTGAACAACCGATGCGATCTCAACTCCTAAGAATCATGATTTTCTTCTCCACTGAAAAGTATCTGTTACCTTGGTGATCTTGAGGAAAGAGCAAGAATTGACCTTCTTCATGGTCATTTCTGAAGCTTCCTCCAAATATTGTCAGCCAACAAACCACAGCATTGTCACCTGGCTAGTCTGATCTCTGTCCTCAAGAAGGACCAGTTCCAAAAGATTGCAGGTCCAGTGCGCTTTCTAGCTTCAAAGATCTGGGAAATCGCCTCATTCTGCACATTTCAAGCAGCTTCTCAATTGTTTCTGGCTTGACATTGAACAGCAAGAAGATGAAAAGCACTTCTTTCTCAGTTTTTTCGAGTAAACTACCTCTCCAACCGCGTGGCTTTCTCTGAAGGCCATTTTGTAGGGGCTTTCCCATGGCCATGTGCTGGATGCATGCCATGTCGATGTACAGACAGGACATGATGCATGCATGCTGTCATGCACAAGAACGTAGACTACGAGTCGTACTCAGTGACTACAAGACTCTGTACGACTCATATGACTCGTAGTCTAGAGTGACTGAGTCAGGGAGTCGAATTTTATGACTGCCTGTTGACAAATAGCAACTTGTTTGGTGTAAATTTCGTTTAGAGTGGCTGACAGCTTTGCCAGCTTGATACTTGGTTTCATTCTGCAGCTCACTGGTTTGAGAATACAGTGTTTTTTTGCGGCTTCTTCAACGGATATTGTGCACCATCATCAAGGTGGTTACCTATTCGTGATGCAGCTTCAACTAAAAGTACAACAACAAAAGCAACAGCCTACATTCAACAGCCACAGCCCATGACAACCAGAACAACAACAACAATAACACCAATTCTCGTTCCTCATATACTGGCACACACAGAGACATAGACAGCAATAGCGGCAGCACACAAATTAAAGGGTAGTTGGCCGCAGCCAGATGTGACACTTGCGCAGCTAGTGGGGAAGCACTAGCCATCGGTATTCGGTATGAAAAGATAGAATCTTGCGGCCTACGTATATTGAATGCCTTGAAAAACGCGTCAACATGTTGAAGGTATGACCAGCATCAGCCAAGGACTGATGGTCAAAGCAAATACCAAAATACACTGCTATAATATTAAAACACACGATCCTTGAAGGGTGGTGGCGTTCCTACGGATGCGGAAAACTTGGCCTTTAGCCGAGTTTGACGCGAACAGTGAAATATACAAGTAATAATAAACAGAACTACAAGGACACATTATGTCACCATAATGTCGGCTGCGCAACCAGTCACTCATCTGACATAAGAAGTTTTGAAGCAGCTAGTTGTCTGGAAACTGGGCATGCTTCCAGTTTGTGTCGGTACTTTCAAACTCTGGTTGCTGCAGGTGAAAAGAGATTCTCGCAAACCTATTAAAACGCACGGTTGCAGGCAGCGGTGTACAAGAATAAAAAGAAACGGAAAGGAATAACAAGGGTGCTTCAACGTTGACTGGGTTCGATCACTGAACACTAGACAAGAATGTTTTCAAAACAAAGGTAGAAAAACTGGTCAGCCTCAAATGCTACCTCAAGGACACACAGCGTATCCAAAAAGTAAAGAAAAAATGGAAAATGGTGAGCTGGAGGCGACTGTCGCCGACATCACTGAGCAGTGCAAATGGTATGGGCAGACAAAAACCAATAGGAGAAGACCTACACAGTACTGAAGGAGATGTCAAGCATGAATGCCAAACCTACAAGTGAACCTGAAGGAGAGGAGGATGTGGGTGATGCCATCTTGGCTACCCTGGCCAAAGATTTCTCTGAGCTACGGCAGCACATACCTGCACAGGAAAACCAGCAGAAGCATAACGGAGAGCCTCATCATATCGTTGGGAAACGGCAACAGCAGCGCAACATGAAGAAATAGAAAATGTGTGCTGAAGCTGCATTCTGGTTTACAAGAATGTTTGGGTCTCACTGCTAAATTACCTCGTACGCATGGCCTGTGTAATTGCTTTAGCCTTTTCTCTGCTCTTTCCGGTTGCACAGATGTTTAGCTTGTACAAGTGCTTTCACTTACTCCCACCCACTCTCACCTCTCTTTCCGGGTGTATACGGATATCATTGCTTTTTCTTCCATCTTTCACACTAGTAATGTACTGCATCCGGACTTCGCTAAAGCTTAGATAAATATTGATACCTAAATCTATAACTTGCACTGCTTCCAGGAATACAATGCTGGTGATGCTATGCTTTACCTCCATTAGCCGTCTGTGCCATTGTGCAGATTTGTATTCAGACAAATTAGTTTCATGCTACAATGCTTTCGTTGTGCTCTGCGGTAAGCTCATGATTAATCAATGCCCTTTTCTGTGGAAGAGACAAACTGCCGGGCAGCACGATCCCCTCCTGTCATAGATCCAGAGGAGTACTGCAGGAACGTACATGGACTACGGCGAATCATAGGCTTGGTGGTAACCAGGTAGTGAGCCCGTGGGCTTTGTCCATGTACGTTCATGCAAGCATCCCAACCTGGAGGAAAGAACTTCACAGGGAAATCCTTCGGTCCCAACCCCCTTTGTCCAGTTTCTGATTCGAAAGTCAGAAATAGACTTTTTCATTTCAAGGAGGAAAGCTTCCTTCTGCCAGCGGAGAGGGCTCGACACAATAATGTGGAGCACTATTACACGTAAAACTCCATTGTGCCTTTTGTGACTATTTCACTTCTATTTTTCACTGCACAGCAGTGCAAGCTCCATCAGCAGCCTCAAACATTCGTCAGCTGAGAAAGGGCCCAACATTCCCCGAACCATCAAAATATCTCCAGCAAACAAAAGGGAGATTTTCAAATTCATCCAAGAATACATTCAATAAATTCACCCAAAATGAAATGAAATCACCTGATAGATCGTCACTGATATCTGATATCTTCATACTCCCAAGTTCATAAAGGATAAAGTCTCTCCATTTCACAAGGTACTGCACGCTGCCACCCTAAAGCAACAAAATTCACAGTGCAACGAACAGCTCAATTGTGTCGACCTCGCGACCTGATTTATTACAATAAAATAAACGTACCTTCTTTCCCACTGTCGATCCGGTAAGAAGCAGCGAAAACTTCAGGCCCCTAAGACTGCTTGAATTTTCTCCACAGCGGACTGCTGCTGAAAACATCAGCTTGGCGTAAAAACCAGGCTCATTCTGTCTATGAGATACCTAGCGTAAATGAGGGACTTCTCGTCGCCAGCCACAACAATAACAACAAAAATCACCTCCACCGAAAAAGACATGCAGATCAGAGAGCTTGTTATGTTGTGTACATGCGTGAGTTCAAAAAAATCCTTTTTCATTGAGATCACAAAAAAAACTTCACACTCGATCGCGCGAGCTCAGCACCAGCAGTGACGTTTGGGTGGAAATATTTTATTTGAAAAACTTTTGTCAGGCGCGATGTCGCTGATTGCTGGTGATGAGTTTGCTGTCGAAGGTCACTCCCAGAAGCTTCAGCTCGTCCCCACAGGGAATATCATGGGCTCCGAACGTTAGGTCTGGGAGTGGCCAGGGGTTGCGGTGGTGGCCAATATGCAGCAGCTGCGACTTTGTCGGCTCAAAGCGAATTCGCCATTGTTCTCCCCAGCTACTCAATCGATCCAGGCTAGATTGCATGTCTGCAATACTGCCAGCAGAGTCATGTCTGGATCGTATGATGGTGTACAGCGTGGTGTCATCTGCGTACACACCCATTCGTGTTGATGGGGAAAGACAGGTCTCAGCATCGTTGACATACATCAAGAATAAGGTGGGTCCCAGGATGCTGCCTTGGGGTACGCCAGCTTTAATCTGGAATTGAGCAGATTCCTGTCCATTGACGATTGCGCTTAGTGTGCGATTCCGCAAATAGTCCCGTAGCCACTGCAGCAGGCTACCGCCAATACCGAGAGTGGCCGCTTTGTGTAGGACGCCGGGGTGCGACACGCGGTCAAACGCACCAGCAATGTCGACAGCCAGGACGTGGGCACAGCCACCAGAACCAGCTGCCAGCGACCAATCATGCCCAAGCACTGCTAGTAGGTCCGCTGTTCCAAGGCCACTGCGAAATCCGTACTGCTTGGTTGACAAGAGATGATGTTTTTCAAGGTGATTCACAATTTGACAGTTCACAATACGCTCCATCACTTTGGAGATGATGGGGAGGAGGGAGACTGGGCGGTAATTCTTAGGGTTGGATAGGCTGCCCTTCTTGTAGACTGGCACAACTCGAGCACTCTTCCAGGCCTCTGGCTGGACACCCTTACGGAAGCACAGGGCGAAGAGAGACGTGAGAGGCGATGCAAGTTCATTGGAGCACTCTTTGAGCACTCGGGCAGGGATGTTGTCCGGACCGGACGCCTTGCCAACGTCGAGCTGGTTCAGGAGGCGTTTCACTGTTTGCAGGCGGAAGTGGATTCGGCTAAGTGGGGTGACCCCGGGTTGGCGAACATGAGGGAGATCCCCCGGGCCCAAGTCATCATCTCCAAGGCTACATTTATTGGCGAAGTAGCGACCAAGGCAGTTCGCTTTGGCAGCATTCATACGGAGTTGGTGACCAGCGTCATCTACCAAGCATGGTATAGACGAGCCATGACTGGCGCCAGCAGCAGATTTGAGCACCGACCACCATTGCTTGTCTTTCAGGCCTCCGCGTGACAGTTTCCGACGAACTCTCAGTTCCCAGGATGTGCGAGCTCGCACATTCGCGAGGATAGCATCTTCTACTGAGCGCATGAAGCAAGCCTTGTGGGCTTCGCTGAAAATATTGTGTCTCCAGGCCTTCCATGCCTTGTCTTTAGTGTTCAATGCTGTGGTGCACTCAGGAGTCCACCATTTGGGGTCTGCTGGGCGGGTAACGAGCTGCTTGGCGGGGATAAATTTCTGCATGCCACTGGAGATGACGTCACTTAGCTTCCTGCAGGACTCTTCAGGGTCGTCAGTCACAATGGTGGACCAGTCAGTAGTGCGATAGAAGGCCCGCAGGCGCCCCCAGTCTGCCTGATTGTAGCGCCAGACAGTCCTGGAGGTAGCTTGCTCAGCATCAGGGGTGAGGTAAAAGTCGACAAGAACAACCCCATGGTCAGAGCGACCAAGTGGCGCTTTGACAGTGGTGTCGATAGGAACGGGCATGTTGGAGAGGATGAGGTCCAGGGTGTTCAGACCCCTAGTCGGCTGCAAAACATGCTGGTGGAGTTGATGCTCAGCACACAATTCTTCTAAGGCCTCTCCAGCTACAGTTGTTTTGCTGCTGCAGAGCCAAGTCTCGTGATGGACATTAAAATCCCCAGCTAGCACTATGTGAGTGCCGTGAGTGCGGGCCACGTCTAGTGCAGGTCCAAGATACTCAATCAGACAGGTGTCGTTGTCCGCACAGGATCCAGGCCGATACAAGGCACCGATAACAACAGATTGTTGCGTGGAAAGACTCACGGCGAGCCAGAGGACTTCGTGGTCATCAGTGGGAATCTGGTCGAGGTGCACTACTGGGAGGCCGGACTTCACCCATACAGCAATGCCGCCACCAAATGCATCCCGGTCACGTCGGATGGGAGGCGAGTATCCTGGAAATATTGTCTCAGAGGCTACGGTCTGGGCCGAGAACTTCGTTTCTGTGATAACCGCTATGTCGACGTTATCGTTGAGCAGTGCATGCTGCAGCTCTCCCAGCTTGTTGGTGAGGCCAAATGCATTGGTCACCAGCCAGCGGAGCGGCGGAGCTCCACTGATCATTGCGGGGTGCAAGCAGATGTCGTGCTGTCGCTATCAGCGCTGTCAGCACCATCCAGTGTAGGGTCACCTCTCGCAGCGCCGGCAGGGTGTTGTCGATTGGGCTTCGGGCGGTCTCGGTACTCCCATGGCCGGGCGTATAGAGGCCTTGGCCAGAAGTCCGGAGTTGTCACGAGGCTCAGGTCTGTGGCATCTATACAAATCCTAGCTGACACCTTTCCCGTCTGCGTTGTGTGGATGCTGCTGTTGTGAACACTGGCCGTTGATCCCACTGCCTCAGCGCGCCGCTTCACGAAAGTTTTGATGCTCTCTTCAGAGCAGTTTGTACCTAGGTTGCCCACAAAGATTACTGTTTTCTTGGCCCTGGGGGGTTCCTGTGCAACTAATTGCCAGCTGTCGTCAGCAATGATGTCCAGGGTCTGGGGCTCGTTGTCGTCGTCCTCCAGCTCCAAGTTGCGCTGGCCAGCATGCTGCACGTCGCCCTCATCAGTCGTGGCCCGCGTGGCATCCTGGGACTGGTCCCGCGTGGCATCCTGGGCCTGGCCCTTGCGCGTACGGGTACGCCGTCGACTCTGCGGAGTACGAGTTCTCTGGGGTTCGTCAGCTGTGGCAGGCCGAGGAGAAGCAATGGCGGACTCCCTGAGGGCGACAACCTCCTCGTTCAGCCCTGCAATTTGCCTCGATAAGTCGTCAATTCTGTTATTCAGTCGTTCTTCGCGGTCTGCGGACTCCGTTACCAATGCTGCTAACGTCTTCATCACATCTACTACCGACGACTCGATCCCGGGGAGGGAGCACAACAGCTTTACCTCGGAATCCGCCAGTCCACGAACGGCAGATTTAGTTGGAGGCATGGCGGAGGTGACCCAACGCTATCAGATGCCTACCTAGTTTTCTACTACTACTACAAACTAATACCTAAATCCTAATATTTGAAACCAGGCCGGCCTGATGCCGGTGTTCCTGGCGAGAAACTGTGGGACCCTCAGAGCGCGAAAACCTGCACCCTGCTCCAAAGTTTGAAATTTTGCCTGGTTTCTCCCCGAATGTCCCGGTTTTTTGAACTTTTTTCGAAGGTATGTACGGTGCTCATTCGTACTTCGAACTGTGTACAGTCTTTGAAGACCTGACCGTGCAAGATCTGCACTGACAAAGTGACAGGCGGGCGCCGATTGATCAAACTGCACTACAGCCTAGGACAGGGTCGATCTGTGCTGTACGCACAGCTGCAGAGTCGAACGTTTTTTTGGCGGGAAAAGCTCTTTTTCACTTGTTTTTGTGCCATCCAGGGATTTTGAGAGAAATCCAGGGATTCTGCATGTCTTGTCAAGGGATTGAGATTGTGGTGGTTGGTCAGTATACCTCCCTACCCAATATCCCTTCGGTGCGTCCATGGAGCTATGAAGCCGAGACTTCTGGTCGGCGGAGCTTAATGGGCCCTACCACCACACTCCATTGTTCACCCCAGTGTCTGGAGATATGTGGATCTTGTAGAAAAAAAGAAAAAAAATACACCAGTCTACGAGATCTTCATGAGACTCAAGCCCAGGGCGGCGCTGATCTCAGTGACAATTATAGTCGAGTCAATTAGGACTATAATGGTATCCAGGTTTCTGTAGTGTAGTGGTTATCACGTGTGCTTCACACGCACAAGGTCCTCGGTTCGAACCCGAGCAGAAACACTTTTTGCCAATTATTTACGGAAGATTTTTCATGAACCATCTCCTCAACCTCCTCCACACTGACACAGTCGAACATCAAATGGGTGAAGCAGTAGGATCACTAGTACACTTGTATGGTCTTTTTTTGGCAATACAAAGTTACACACTGTGCTGTGTAACAAATCTAAAACTCTCCCGCAGTGACCACTGCAGTAGAGCTGTTGCACATATATCACATGACTTATCACATGACCTGTCACATGACCGTACCTGTAGCATTTTTCTGGCCACTCAGGACACGGAACATCTCTTCGCCCCATCGTGACAATCCATTCATAAATGATGGAAGTTTCATTTTTGGTATCTCACTATTTCGACTTCACAGCCTAGAGGTATGTTGAAACCACCTCTTGGGGCCATATAGTACGTCATGTATGAATAGGTTTTTTGAGCTAAATTTGAATTAAATTTGGTCTAAATAGAGTTTAGAAAACACCAATATTTCTGAATAGACCATAGTTAGTGCTCCGCGTGAGTAGTGTCGCTTACCTGCCATCCAGGTCTTTCTCTCGGATGCTAGCACCCTTGCCGAGCAGGAACTTGGCAATCTTGGCATTGTTGGTGTACGCTGCCCAGTGCAGTGGTGTGCGGCCCTCCTTGTCCGTCACGTGGATCTGTGCAGTGGCCGGAGAAACAGTGTGCACAAGATTTACGTCCAAATTTTTCACAGCAAACAGAAGTGAATAGGCAATCCCATGGAGTCGGTGCATTCCTGACAAGACGTGTACCACTGCTGATCGATCTTCAACACTTCTTTTGCATGCTCCTGAAAGTTTGTTCCGCAATCAGCAGTTGAAGGCTACGTGGCAGCAGGGCCCATTTCATTGTGCCTCACAGTCCAAAAACCTGGTCTGAGTTGCCTCCATGTTATACAAATGTCATCGATGTATGAGTCACTGGCGCACTGACAGTACATGATACTACACATTGTCTACAGTGTACTTTATTCCCGTAGCTATGCAGAAGACGTTACTTCAGTAACGTCTGGCGCTAGCCAGGGTCCACACAGCTTTAATTTGGTGTTTGTTTGTTTGTTTGTTTGTTTGTTTGTTTGTGTCACGCCTGGCGCTATCCCGTATCTGTACCGTACTGTACCGTACCAGCAAAGACAGCTGGCTACTATATGTTTGTTTGTTTGTGCCATCGACATGCCTGGCGCTATCCCCTACCTGTCCCGTACCATCAAGAGTACGGTACCATCAAGAGAATGAGTATATATGCGAAGTGTATCGGGGGAATGCATTCAGTGCAGTAACATTTTGTGTGGATTTGTGTGCGAGGCCGAGAACCCACTAGCAGGCTGGCTGGTCCGCCTGTCGACCAGCCCGGGGATCGCATGTAGGCTGATAGCATAATAATTATAACGTATCAGATTGAGTAATTATAACGTATATACAGTCATGTAGATCTATAGCAGGGAGTCATATTATGTAAACGACTCCCAGCTGTATGGGGAGATTTTCTGAAAAAAAATACGAAGTAGGGAGACGAGTGAATGCAATCAGAAAATCTTACCATACAGCAGGGAGTCATATTATGTAAACGACTCCCCGCTGTATGGGGAGATTTTCTGAAAAAAATACGAAGTAGGGAGACGAGTAAATGCAATCAGAATGGATGTTAGTTGCCGTCAGTATAATAATAAGAAGAAGAAGAACGCCCGTGATCGGCAGAGTCAGCGCCGGTCCCAAAAAACGTCAGGACAGACATCCCGTCGACTCCAGAACGCCCGTGATCGGCAGAGTCAGCGCCGGTCCCATAGCTATGCAGAAGGCGTTACTTGTACTTCAGTATCTCATTGAAAAGTTTTTGCAATACAATGATGTAGCTAATCAAAGGAAAAAGCATTTCCATCAGTTCTAACAACATGCACGATGAGCTAGGCAACAAAGCATAGCGCAGGGCCCTGAGCTTCCAAGCTCTCTCGTTATTTTTTATGGATTGAAGGAATTCAACACAAATGTTATACAAATTAAGTACTGTGTTTAGTCAAATGTGTACACATGCATCAGAGGTATCTCGCACAACCAGCCAACACGACACAATTATTCGTATTGAATGTTTTCGTTTCCTACTTGTCAAAATACTACATGGGATGATAAAATTACTGAGTTTACTCGTGAAGTGGAATTGTGGCTCAATTGTTCTGGACCAACCTCTGCGCCGTATCTGACCAGCAGTTCAGCACACTCCAGTCGATCACCGAGTACGCTGAAGATCAGCGGTGTTTGACCATGCTGATTCTGGCTCTCGATGTCGTACGCACCTTTAGTGGGGGAAGGAACAGGAAAATTACAGATTGAAACCACGCCACCAACACACACGGACCAGTGAATCCCTACTTGTTGGTCTTTTTCATTTTCTTCCCGCACACACGTCACACCACATACTCCGGCATGCATTGGCTGTTGGTAACCACCCAGGAGAATGAAAGAAAAGTCAGGAGGAGTCTGAGAAAGAGAAGAAAGACGTGTGTGACCATAATTGTAGGGAATCGAACCCGCAGCCTCTCAATTGGAAATCACTGCAAATACCACTCCACCATATGGGACACACACACCAACACACACACACATACACACACACACACACACACACACACACACACACACACACACATACACACACACACACACACACACACACACACACACACTCACCCCCCCCCCCCCACACATCAACACATCCCGTGACCCACGCACCA
>NC_088650.1:29916160-29981160 GCF_964019385.1 Sycon ciliatum | reverse complement strand
GATCTCACCAGCTGCCAACACGTTGGCGCTACACTAGCGCATAAAATAGTTGCCAAGCATCACTAAGGCTGCATTGTACGAGAATGGTGCGCCCAAAACCTAGGCTGCCAAGGGCACTCGCGCCCAGGGCCAGGAATTTCTGAACTGCGACAAGAAAATCATTTCTCGAATTCTGGAGCTGTGGCAAGGGTTCTGGGAGCAGAGCAGAAATGGGTCTGTTGAATCCGCCTTATTTATTTATTTCTGCACCTCGTGGCATGTCAAGACAGCAGAATTGAGGAGAGGGTGAGACCAACCACGGAAGAAGAGAAAAAAGAAAATGAAGAGCACGCACACAAAGTGGGAAGGGATTAGCAACTTACAAAGCAATGGGATGCTCAGCGAGCTATGCAGCGGAAGTGGTGACTGTGATTTTGTTTACTGGGGAGGTGGCTTGACCAGATCCGAATCCAGGCAAACTGAATCTGGATTTGTACAATCGAACACATGCAAACTTGGGCGAATCAGGATCATGGCGGGACCCACGGATTCACACAGTCAAATATTCCCGAAGGCTGTTTCTTATCATCTCTATCCAGTGTGCTTTAAAAGTGAGTATCGGCGTGTTGAAAGCACAAAAGGTGAAGTTATAGACCGATCCAACTCAAGTGGAGCCTATAAACTACACCATGTAGTGAGACCCAATGAGTTGAATCATGTGGTGGTGTTCGTTTGCACAACAACACCATCTTTTTTAACTTAAACAATTAAACAAAAGGAAGCTTGCATTGGTGGAAGGCCCAGGCTGTGAATCGACTTGACCCGATCAGATCCTTGGCAAGCTTCCATGATAGCAGAGCAACACAGGTGTGATAGAGGCTTTGGCCGTGGGCTGGGATTGACCACATCCAACACACTCCACATGACCAAGCAAACTGGCACAGTGCAACAAATTTGACTGTGAAAGCCACTCGAAGGGAACTCTCAGATTCAAAAGCATGCTGACATCTGGCGGTGCGAGGACCTTCCCTGGTGCGTTGCGCTGCGATATTATGACATTTTCAGTGGCCGGGAACACCGAAACATTGATGCTGTCAGGCTATTCTGCCTTCCCCCGTACGGCCGTGCGTTGCACTGCGATGGTTCATCTATGGCATTTTCAGTGGCCGAAGACAACGAAACAGTGATGCTGGCAGGCTTTTCTAGTCGAGCATGGCCATTTCCCACCTTTCCTGTGATCTTCATTCGGCGGTATGGAAGCAAGGAGCTAGATATGCACCCCTCCTTACCAACACGCTCCTGGTGACTGCTACTTCCACACTGCTCCAAAGTTCGCAGAGTTTCCTCCAAAACTACCGAATCGCGACTGCATACCACCTTCCGTAGGAAGACCAATAGTTCCGCATAGTCCGCATCACCTGCGTGTGTTCTACTTTCTCCGGTAGTGATAACGAACTCCAGGCTAATTTCTGAACGATGTGATCCCTGGAGTTCGTATACCATGGTATACGAGCGGAAAACGGTTTCTCGTATCTTCTGCGATTCTCTCAATATTCCAACGCAATCTTTCTGATCTTGTGCTGGTATCAGTAGATCTACTTCACCTACATCTACATGTACATGTAAATCTTGGATTATACATGCCGATATCTCCCACGTGACTTGTACTAAACGGATCTCTGGGGGGGGGGGGGCACAGAGCGTTTTGGCCAACAGTAACGAAACAATAGTCCTGGAGTTTTCCTTACTCTGGTCCTTCGTCTTCGGTCATTCTGATCTTTTGGCATTTCGCATATCAAACCTATAGCCTAAATTATAAATTTTTGTACATGATGCAGGGAGTCATGTGTAAAACGACTGCCTTCTGACTCTAGATTCAGGCTAGAGCCGATCAGTAGAGTTAGAGGCAAGACTACAAGTCTACAGCCTAGACTAGAGGAAAATAGAACTAACTTTAGTGCAATAATAATATATTATACATTCATGTACATACCGCGTACCGGTGCATGTGCATGTACGATCATGTAGATCTACATTGTGTAACCGCTTCAAAGTGAGCACTTGATGACAATGATTGTGACGTTTGTAGAAGTCAGCTGGAAGTTTTCTCCAGACTCAGTGTTTATACAAATCAACTGTGAACTATACCATCCCTGTATACAAATGTAGCGTGGCCCAAGTGGTTGGGCACACAACAACCAACAAGTCTCACCAGAGCAAGGAGAAGTGGTTGAAGAAATGAAGGATGATCTTTCTTCAGAGACAGAGCTTTTTATATGTGCCAAGACTAAGAGAGTTCAGGTTTCACATAACAACGAGCAACGGTTTAGACCAATCAGGAGATAGAGAGATGGCACAGATTCGGCCAATCAGAAGACATGTATTGGAAGAAAGTCAAGAAAAAAGGAGAGCTTCTGAAAAAGGTAGGTTCGAACTTCATATGCAAAGGATACTAGTCTTATTACTGTACAGGTTTTAACACACCAAGCTACAGTGACACAGGCACTAGACTACAATGCAACCGGTACAAGGTTGAAGAATCTGCATGCTCTACATGGCCCCCTCCCAGATTGAATCACGTCCTCGTGATAATGTGAATATTGTAAAAATAAAAATGAAACGAAAGAACCCAAGGAAGAAGCTATATAAACTGTGTGTTAAATGCCAACCCAACACTATATCTAAAAAAAAAACTCAAATCTCAATCTCTCAAATCTTCACAAGAAAATTGTACATATCAATTGTTCTTGGCTCTCATTGACGGTATCGCACCGGCCTCTGGAGATTTGCCCGATTGCGTAAGTTATACCCACCTGCCTGTGGCATGATCGGAACGGCCGGCACAACGGGAGCTGCCGGAACAGCCGGGACTGGAACAGCCGGAACTGGAACAGCTGGAACTGCCGGAACTGGAATAACCGGAACTGCCGGAACCGGAACAGGCGGAACTGGAATAGCCGGAACTGCGTCTTGCACGTAATCAATTAGCGCCGGTTGAGGTAGGTGTGCTGGCACTGGAGCGTGCTGCTCCTCCGGTACTTGAGTCGTTGACTTGAGCCGGTTGATGTGCACCACCTGGAGTTTCCCTGTATCACAGTGCTCAATCCTGTACACCACGTCATCGATCACCTCGACAACTCGATACGGCCCGGTCCATGGCTTGAGGAACTTCTTTGTGTTGCCTGCTTTCACCGCTGGGTTGTGTAAGCGCACCTTGTCATTGATCGCAAACCGTGGCTTGGTCGTCTTTGCATCATAGTAGTCCTTCTGACGTTTCTGTGCTTTAGCGCCAGCTGATCGAGCGTGAGAAAATGCCTGCTGCAAGGAGATCTCGAGACCAATCATATAGTCAGGTACAGATTTGACATGTTCTCTGGAGTCGTTAAACATAATATCCACTGGCAACTTAAGCTCTCTGCCGAACATCAATCTAGCTGGGGTTTCCTTGGTTGAACTATGTACGCTACTACGATACGCCAGTAAACAGCGTTGAATATGCAGGTCCCAGTCATTGTGATTGGCATTGACTCTGGCACTCAGCATGTTCTCAAGTGTACGATTCATCCGTTCAACTAAACCATCACTAGAAGGATGATATGGAGTCGTGCGTGTCTTCTTCATATCTAACAGTTCACAGATGGATTTGAACAAATTTGACTCAAATTGCGCACCTTGATCAGTGTGGATAGACAGTGGCACACCGTAGCGACAAATGAAACCATCAATCAGTGCCGAAGCTATTGTCCTAGCAGTCATATCCGGGATGGCAAACGCTTCTACCCACTTCGTGAAATAATCAGTAATCACAACAATGTAGAGGTTACCTCGATTTGTTCTGGGCAGTGGTCCCATGATGTCCATAGCGACACGTTGCAGTGGAAAGGATGGTTGGTCCACCTTCATCGGAGCGCGAGCGGTTGGTGCTGGGGTACGCCTAGCTGAACAAAGCGCACACGCCTTGCAATGCAGCTCAATGTCAGACGACATAAAAGGCCAATAGAATCTAGCTTTCACCTTCTCTAGAGTACGTTCAGTAGCGAGGTGGCCACCACTACACTCATTGTGCATCCCAGTCATAATTCTCTGTCGCAAACTGACAGGTACAACAAGTTGCAGAAATGAGTTGCTACCATCTACTGAAGTGTACGTACGATACAATAAGCCATCTTGCAGAACCAGCCGTTTCCACTGACTCCACAGACGTATCAAGGTTAATGATGCTCCTTTCATAGCACTATCACTGCGTTTAGGCCTGTCTAACAATGCTTGTTGCCAACCAATCATGCAGTCAATGTCACTGTCTTCCGCTTGAGCTCTGCGAATATCTTCTGCACTAAAAAAATCTGCCCAATTGCTTCCAAGTAAATTGCTATCATCATTCGCATGTTCTGCAGGTTGTGATTCAACGTCAACATTACCCACGTATGCTTGATGTCCAGAATCCTGCGTCAATGCATCACCAGCTGCTGTATCCGGAGAGACTGATGGCACGGCTGTAGGGACAGGAATGGAAGACTGGGAAGGACAGACAACAGTAATATTTGGATCCATTACTGAAGGCTCGGCAGTGGCCGATGCAGGATGCTCCGAATTGTCCGCAGGTTGGCTATGAAACCGTGACAATGCATCTGCGTTGGCATGCTGAGTACCTCTACGGTGGACAGTTGTGAAATCGAACGCTTCTAGTTTCTCCAACCATCTCGCCAGGATACCTTCCGAATCCTTGAAAGACTTCAACCAGAGAAGGGCTTTGTGATCGGTTCGCAAGGTAAAGTTTGCACCCAGCAAATAATGTTTGAAGTATTGCACAAAGAAGACCACTGCATACATCTCACGCCGAGTTGTGCCGTAGCGACGTTGGCTCTTACTAAGTGAACTACTAGCATACGCAATTACCTGCTCTCTGCCCTGATCGTCAACCTGCGATAGAGTTGCACCAATACCAGTGTCAGAAGCATCCGTGTCCAGGATAAACTTGCGGGATGGATCCGGGTACGTCAGGACAGGAGATGACGTGAGCTTCTGCTTCAGGATATCGAACGCTTGCTGACACTCATCCGTCCACGAAAAGCTTGCCTGTTTCTGCATTAGCTTGTGTAGCGGTGCTGCAATTGTCGCGAAGTCCTTGATGAACCGCCTGTAGTAGGAAGCAAAACCTACAAATCGACGAACCTCGGTTGCAGAGCTAAGTGGTTTGAGACTGGTGACCGAACTGCAATTCTTGGGATCAGGGCTCACACCACCTCCCTTGAACACATGCCCAAGATACGTAACCGACTTGCTGAGAATCTGGCACTTACGAGGCTTGACCTTCAAACCTGCTGCCCGGAATTTTTCAAACACTAGGCGCAGTCTAACCAGATGTTCTTGAAATGTTTTCGAGAAAGTTATGGTGTCATCTATGTACGCTGAACATACGCTTGGCACAAGATCACCCAGAACCATGGTCATCAGGCGCTGGAAAGTGGCTGGGGCATTGCACAACCCAAATGGCATGACTTTCCATTCAAACAATCCAAATGGAGTGACAAATGCTGATTTCGCCCTTGCTGCATTAGTTAGCTCTACCTGCCAGTAACCGGATGCAAGATCTAGGGTTGTGAAATACTGTGCGTCACCCATGTTGTCTATCGCATCATCAATCCGCGGAATGGGGAATGCGTCTCTGACAGTTACAGCATTGAGTTTGCGATAATCGACACATAGTCTAATAGCTCCATCAGGCTTCCGAACAACAACAATAGGGGCTGCCCAAGGACTGTTTGAAGGATCGACTAAACCCTCAGCTAAAAGCTGCTCAACATGTTCACGAACCTCATTGGCATGGTGAAGCGGCAATCGTCTAGGGGCTTGGCGAATAGGCTGGCTGCTAGTGGTCTCGATGTCGTGTTTGGCAACACCGGTAGAGCCAAGATCCATTGCTCCCGTTGAAATTATGTCGCTGAACTCCGAGAGAAGAGACCTGACGGCTGCTGCCTCTTCTGTATCGAGATGACTAAGGTCAAACAACTCAACAGGGTCAGAACACATATCAGCAGCATTACAGCTTTCAGCAGTACAATCACGCTCATCCGCGGCTTCTGCGGCTTTCTCAACAAAGCAAGATTCGAACATGCCAACAACTGTACCCTCAACAAAGCAAGATTCGAACATGCCAACAACTGTACCCTTGTTTATAGTGACAGGCCGTGGTAGCAGGTTCTGCAACCTGACAGGAACAGTACTGTTCTCACTCACGGTCGTGACCACTCTAGCTGCACTGACACAAAATTTATCTACGAACGACTCTGTTGGCTCTACCATTCCGCACGATGGAGACATAAACTCAGTGTCACGTAATCTACCTTGCGTTATCAACTGAGAATAGCCCTGTAGAACAACAGATTCAGCCAATTGCACTGGAATGGGGTCTGTTTCCACTCTCTGACATGAAAGGTGCTTGGGCCCAACTCCCTGTGTTAATGGAAGGGTCTGATTGCTCAAGCGCAGACAGCCTTGTCCCAGATCCATAATACAACCGTGCCTACGGAGGAAGTCTATGCCTAATAGTACGTCAGGCTCAATGTTCGCAACTACCATAGTGTGCTGAAGTTGGAGGCTGCCAAACTCTAGCTGCACATCCACCGCTCCTTCCACAGTCACGCCACTGCCATCAACACTTCGGACTGATGTAGAAATTTTGTTTAATTTTATATGCTTATGTTGTTGATAGAATGCTGAGCTGACAAACGAAATCGAACTTCCAGAATCAACTAACATGTGGACATCAGTTATGCACATTGAACTTACTTTGCCGATAACATACTGGCAACTGTCAACAGCAACGGAATGGCATACTACATCGGAAGGCGCGGCGGGCAGCACTTCCGGGCCATGGTGGTTTGGAGCTGACTCTGGACCCTCTATGCCAACTCCCGGCCGTTTCCCGAAGGGCGCTGACGTTGTCCCCGGGGTGGAGGTGCAGTCGGGCAGTACGCAATCAGATGTTCGGCACTCCCACAATGGTAACAGCGGCGCTGTTGTTGGGGTTGCTGCTGGGGTTGCTGCTGCGGTCGCTGCAAAGATGACAGAGCGGTTTCCAATAGTTCCATCCTTACTAATAAGGCATCCAAACGATCTTCCCTGGCAGCACAGACAGCCGCGGCCACTGGCTGAGACGCACTAGTACTAGTAGTAGCGTCCGCTTGGAGTATGGCAAGTGCTCGAAGTCCTTGCTGCAGTGCCTGGTCAAGAGTTCGGGGGTCTTGGCGACGTACCTCCATGCGCAACTCTCTGCTGTCCAGACCTTCAATGAATTGGTCACATGCCAGCTGGTCCTGCACGAGGTTTGGCAAGGTAGGGTACGCTCTGCGAGACAATCGGCGAATCACCTCGCAGTAATCAGACAACGCCTCCTCACCTCGCTGTCGTCTGGCCTTCAATTCCGCTCTGTGGAGGTCGGTCCTGACGGGTGGAGCAAACCGACCCTCCAGAGCTACCAGTAATTGCTGAACATCCTGGCGTGTCGCGACAGGAAGCGACTGGTAGTAGCACTGCGCATTCTCTATCAAGTACAACGGGATGTACTGTGCCTGGTCCTGCGGCGTCCACTGATTAACCAGGCAAACTTGAGTGAAGTGGTCACGCCAAGTAGTCCAGTCCGAGGCTGCTCCACCATCAAAACGTTCCGGAGTTGCCCATGGCCGGATGGGTCGAACGGGAGCTGGCTGGGCGGGCTGAACTGGCTGGGCGGGCTGAACTGGCTGGGCGGGCTGAACTGGCTGGGCGGGCTGAACTGGCTGGGCTGGCTGCACTGGCTGGGCGGGCTGAACTGGCTGTGCTGGCTGGGCTGGCTGAACGGGTTGGGCTGGCTGGGCTGGCTGAGCAGGCTGGGCCGGACGGGGCGGCTGGGCCGGCGGTACTTGCAGGTTAGGCTGTGCTTGGGCCATTCCGAACCAGGAATCACTTCACATTGTCACAACAAAAACATACCATGAAGAAAAGAAAAAAAACCCGAAACATCCACCGCTGCCACCAGTTGTAGCGTGGCCCAAGTGGTTGGGCACACAACAACCAACAAGTCTCACCAGAGCAAGGAGAAGTGGTTGAAGAAATGAAGGATGATCTTTCTTCAGAGACAGAGCTTTTTATATGTGCCAAGACTAAGAGAGTTCAGGTTTCACATAACAACGAGCAACGGTTTAGACCAATCAGGAGATAGAGAGATGGCACAGATTCGGCCAATCAGAAGACATGTATTGGAAGAAAGTAAAGAAAAAAGGAAAGCTTCTGAAAAAGGTAGGTTCGAACTTCATATGCAAAGGATACTAGTCTTATTACTGTACAGGTTTTAACACACCAAGCTACAGTGACACAGGCACTAGACTACAATGCAACCGGTACAAGGTTGAAGAATCTGCATGCTCTACACAAACTCCCATTGAACTTCCACATGCACAGAGAGTTCAAGTTTATATTTTCAATAGAAACCTGAATTTCTACCTGACCTCTATGAGGATTGAAAAGTTCCGGGGAATGGGGTCAGGTAGAAATTCTGGTTTCCATTGAAAATATAAACTTGAACTCTCTGTGGAAGTTCAATGGGAGTTTGTATACAGGGATGGTATAGTTCACAGTAATTGCAAGTTGATTTGTAACACTGAGTCTGGAGAAAACTTCCAGCTGACTTCTACAAACGACGTTACGTCACAATCCGCATTGTCTTCAAGTGCTCACTTTCAACTCGTAAATAATCTTGCAGTCTTCGGACAGCTGTTATCCAATGATCACTACATTCATTGTTCATCATGTCATAGATCTACACATAATGTACAGTCATGTAGATCTACCGGTAGACTAGAGTCAGTCACGGTCCTGTACCATGTGTACGGATAAGTCTTTCCTCGTAATAGTCAGGGAGGCCGTCAACAATATTAGTGGTAGTACGAGTATTTGACGACTCCCTGCCAGGCTGTAGTACTATGCCATGTACTAGTATCACAGTTTGATATGCCGAATGCAAAAAAGGACCAGAACCGTGAATGAAAAATTCAGGACTACGACTGTTTCGTTGTTGTTAGCCAAAACGCTCTGTACCGGAACTCCCCAGAGATCCGCGGGGATACTGGCATGTTATCTACTTGAGTGAGACTTAGAACTGTTACCAGTACAACGAGAAGACAAGATCAATACAATGGGAGCAGAACGATTGCGTCGCAATATTGAGGAAATGGCAGAAGAACTCGCACATGAACTCCAGGGATCACATCATTCAGAAATTGGACTGGAGTTCGTCATCAATACCGGAGAAAGTAGAACAAGCGCAGATGATGCAGACTATGAGGAACTATTGATCTTCCTTATGAAGGTGGTATGCAGCGGTGACTCGGAGGCTTTGGAAGAAATTCTGCGAACTTTGAAGCAGTGTGGAAGTAAGAATTGGTGGAAGGCCGGAAGTAGCAGTCACCAGGAGCGTGTGGTGAAGGAGGGGTGCAGATCAAGCTCCTTGCTTCCATACCGCCGAATGAAGATCACAGGAAAGGTGGGAAATGGCCATGCTCGCCTCGAAAAACCTGACAGCATCACTGTTTCGTTGTCCTCGGCCACTGAAAATGCCATAGATGAACCATGGCAGTGCAACGCACGGGGGAAGGTACTCGCTCTGCCCGATGTCAGCATGCTTTTGAATATGAGACTTCCGGGGGAGCGGGTTTTACAGTCAAATTTATTGCACTGTGCCATTTTGCTGGGTCATGTGGAGATGGTCAGATGCCTGTTGAAGTGGGGAGCTGATGCTACCTTTACGCCCCTGTACGGGTATTTTTCAGTACTATTTGTGGACGGCAAGTCTGTTGTGAGAAGGCTTCCGCTGATCGTCACTGCAGCAATCCTCCGTCGGTCTAGCATCATCCGCCACCTTCTGGAGAGCGGGGCATCACCTCATGCTGTGTGGCATAACTTTTCCTGGGATTCGCTCTGGGTACAGGATGCGGCTATCTGCGAGGCATTGTGTCAACATCCGGCATACCCACCACCAATGCGTCTGCTATGCTCAGCGATTCGCGATGGTGCTGCACAGAGTGTGAAGAGCATGTTGCCACACTGCCGCTGGGACACATCCTGCCCTGGCCGCTATCCCGCTGATCTGTACCACGGGCCAGAATATGCTGTTTTACTGGACATGCCATGCTTTTCTGATGCGGAGCGCACCTGCAAGAGCCTGTGCTGTTCTGTGGCCTTGGCATATCTGTGCACAGAGACATTGCACGATGAGCTCAGCATGCAAGAGCCGAGTCACATCCCTGACGTCATACAGCGTCTTTTGCAGGTGGGCACAGATCCAGCTGGACCCTCATGTTCTGCTGCTGACACCCTGTGCAAGGATTGGTTGGTGGTGCGGAATTCCGACTCCGAGGTCGCTTTGCGTGATGGTGTACGGGTTAAATTCATGAGTAGAGATGAGTTTCTCTATCCCTGCTCTTGCACAGCGGCATTGGATTTTACTGAACTCCTTGCTGACTGTGTGCCTGAACGGACACAGTTGCAAGTGCAGCACCTGCTACCCCCTGTGCCCAGACTGCGTGATCTCCTGTCAGTAGCAGCTTATTTCAGCTATGGTCAAGCCCCAGTGCTAAGCCAACTGGTGTTGACAGAATCTCTGGAGGATCCCGTTGTCCAACTGCTTGTCAAGCATGGCGGTATTCCTGGCTTGTCGACGGCTGACGAGATTCCACTCGTGGACGGGTATCTTCATGACGGACCGTCTTGCCAGTGCGATGTGGAGCTATCGGCAGCCCAGCGGGCAGTGAGTGTGTTGGATGTGGTCAATCCCAGCCGACGACCAAAGCCTCTATCATACCTGTGTCGTGCCGCCATCATAGAAGCTTGCCAAGGATTTGATCGGGTCAAGTCGATTCACAGCCTCGGCCTTCCACCAATTCTTACAAGCTTTCTTTTGTTTAATTGATTAAATAGAATAAAAAAATTAAGATGGCGCCGTTTTTGCATGAGAAAACCACCTTATGATCCAGGTCATTGTGCCTCAATATATTTTGTAGACTGGTAGTCACTTTCGTTTGATCAGTTTATAAACTTCAAAGCGTTTTGTACTATCCTGTATACTCGTGTTATGTCGCTTTGCCACTATGTACCATCAGCTGTTATGATTGCTGTATTCATCCGTTTCCAGTTTTATTTGTTGAAGTAAATAGTTGATATTCCATGGGCGCTTTCCATTATACGTTTACACACTTCTGGAACTGGTTTCAATTCTGGAATGACCAGAATGAGCGTATTCCGGCCTTGTAAGCGAACGGCTGGAATTCACAACGCATTTTATTCATGTCATGTCACAAACGAAATTGATGAATCGCAAAAAGAAATCACGTACACCCTCGCGATCGATCGCGCGCACGTGGACCTAGCATCGCGCGCACGCCGGCCAGGGAGGCTCTTCGCGCGCTTGAGTCATGACCAAACCGGTAACACACCGACAGTGCAATTTTGGTGCCAGAATTAGAGAAATTCCGCCTTTTGTGCAGAATTGATGGATTCGACGGAATTGGATAAAATCAGTTCTAACGACGGAATTTGTCACTTTTTGTGTAATCGAACTGTGCATCAACAATAACTAATTCTAGAATTGACCGAAATGCGTGTAATCGAAAGCGCCCCATGTGTTCTTAGGACTGTCTTTTCCTGTTCATGTAAATCCTTTTGCCTATTCTGCAGCTGCACGCGTGTGTTCACCTCATTGGCCTCGCTCGTTCGTCATTTCTTTTGTTCATTTGGCTTATGCGAAGACTAGCCAAGCCTGCTTGGTGATGTCAACGCGAACAAGCATAATAAGAACGAGAGAGCTTGAAAGCTCAGGGCCCTACGCTATGCTTTTTTGCCTAGCTAGCGCATCATGCATGTTATTAGAACTGATGGAAATGGGTTTTTTTCCATTGATTGGCTACATCAAATTTTCTCTTTGCATTCGAGGGTAATACGACACCGCCTACCACCTTGATGACCAAGGCAAAAAAGAATAGTGATGTTATACCTTTTTTCATTTCTCCTATTTTTTTTTCAAGACAACCTGGGATTCAAACCCGCACTATCGCCCTGCATGCATTCCCCCGATACACTTAGCATACATACTCATTCTTCCAAGTTGCTTCACGTTATGATCTTGCATTTGAAAGCCCTATTATAGTAGTTTGAATATTGTGGCCAGCTGTCTTTGATGGTACGGTACGGGACAGGTACGGGATCAACTGTTCAAACAAATTTTATAAAGAGATTAGTTGAAGTGTCCCATTAGAACGGTTTCTATCATTAATTTTTAGAGTTTTTCAGTGGAATTGTCATGGCGATGATGACGTCCGATCAGATCGACCATCTCCACGTACTACATGACGTAGCTATTCCAAACTCTTCGAAACTAATCCACCTCTCCCATCGGGTGAGGTTGTGGGGTTTCGAGGAGTTTTGAGGAGCTTCGTTTTTCTGAAGAGGCCAATAAGGCCACCTCTTCAGAAAAACGAAACTCCTCGAAAAGTCAAAGAGTGACAATTGAATTCGAACGCGCCCTAAAGCTGCGTGGACCCTGGCTAGCGCCAGACGTTACTGAAGTAACGACTTTTGCATAGCTACGGGAATACACCGTTTGGTGCTTTCAGCACACCGGTAATATTTTTACTCGGGTTTGAAGCACACTTGATACTGATAGACATGGTAATAACAGCCTTAGTGTTGCTCAGTTGACAACTAATACCTCTCTTTTTACGCTAGCATGAGGACTAGTATAGCACCAACATGCTGATACAATGTACATGCAGCTGGTGGGATCTTCAAGTGAGTGTGTGCTGAATGTGAACACACCCAATGGCCCGAATTAATGAGGCATGCACTTCAAATCTCAAGCTCTGATCTGGATTGACTTCTTAAATTTTAATTGTTCATCTCTTTTTGGCTTTAAAAATTCAAAAGAGACCAGAGCCGCGTTGAGATTTGAAGTGCATGCCTAGTGCCTCATAATTGAAATGCATCAAAAGCAATGATAATAAATTATTATGCTTGTTGGGGGAGGGGACATTAGTCCCTGCATTGAATTCTGAAACTCTCTCTACGCTTTCTTCTTCACATATTTTTGTGCATGCACCCACGTAGATCTACAACAATACTACAAAGAAAAGTCCGAAACATATGTACAATGTATAGGATAAAAACCGAGGCTGAGTTTGTATCGGGAGTCAAAACCTGTATCAAACTCGAAGCGCAGCCGAGGAGGGGGTGGGTAGCTATTCACTTAGTGACTTACTGTGACTTTAATAGTCCACCGTATTCGACAGTGTTACTACATCATCTCACGCACACTGACTACAGGCCTAGAAAATAATAATCAATCTGACACGAAGATTTACACCTGTACAGTGGAGCATCTTTAGGAAGAACGCTGATAAGACACACTCAGATCGCTTGAGAAGAACATTCTGATAAGTGATAGCTAACTGTACTAGTATATTCATAGAAAAGAAAAGAGTACCAAGGAACTACAAGTTACGCTATAATGTCCACTAACACCGCCACTAAACAATCAGCTCATTTTTCTTTTCTATATAATCCTTCGCTCTCCATCCGAGAACTGTGGCTATTCCCTGGGTATAAAAAAAGGGATAAGGGGCCGTCCGTAAATATCGATGTTTTTTTAGAGACGATATTGGTGCTTCTTTAAAATTCTCTCCCGTGACCCCCCCCCCCCCTCCCCCCAGAAGACGCACATGTACATCTAGATCATGGAATCCTCAATCTGCGGACAGAACTGTTTCGTCCTTTGTGGACTCGGCAGCGCAGCACAGAGGAAATGAGGCCGAACCTGATAGCAATGGAAATATAAATTTCCAATCAGGCCCGAACGTACCTTGCCTGAGTGCTCAAACTGACAAGTCAGTGAGCTCTGCATAACGCAAACAGCAAAGGCACTACCCCACGCAAGAGTGCTCAACTGCTACAAGAGCAGGAGCGAAATACTCAATCTGCGGACAGAACTGTTTCGTCCTTTGTGGACTCGTCAGCGCAGCACAGAGGAAATGAGGCCGAACCTGATAGCAATGGAAATATAAATTTCCAATCAGGCCCGAACGTACCTTGCCAGAGTGCTCAAACTGACAAGTCAGTGAGCTCTGCATAACGCAAACAGCAAAGGCACTACCCCACGCAAGAGTGCTCAACTGCTACAAGAGCAGGAGCGAAATACTCAATCTGCGGACAGAACTGTTTCGTCCTTTGTGGACTCGTCAGCGCAGCACAGAGGAAATGAGGCCGAACCTGATAGCAATGGAAATATAAATTTCCAATCAGGCCCGAACGTACCTTGCCAGAGTGCTCAAACTGACAAGTCAGTGAGCTCTGCATAACGCAAACAGCAAAGGCACTACCCCACGCAAGAGTGCTCAACTGCTACAAGAGCAGGAGCGAAATACTCAATCTGCGGACAGAACTGTTTCGTCCTTTGTGGACTCGTCAGCGCAGCACAGAGGAAATGAGGCCGAACCTGATAGCAATGGAAATAAAAATTTCCAATCAGGCCCGAACGTACCTTGCCAGAGTGCTCAAACTGACAAGTCAGTGAGCTCTGCATAACGCAAACAGCAAAGGCACTACCCCACGCAAGAGTGCTCAACTGCTACAAGAGCAGGAGCGAAATACTCAATCTGCGGACAGAACTGTTTCGTCCTTTGTGGACTCGTCAGCGCAGCACAGAGGAAATGAGGCCGAACCTGATAGCAATGGAAATAAAAATTTCCAATCAGGCCCGAACGTACCTTGCCAGAGTGCTCAAACTGACAAGTCAGTGAGCTCTGCATAACGCAAACAGCAAAGGCACTACCCCACGCAAGAGTGCTCAACTACTACAAGAGCAGGAGCGAAATACTCAATCTGCGGACAGCATGCTGTTTCGTTCTTTTTGAACTCATCAGCGCGCAGCACAGAGAAAATGAAACTAAAATGCAGGGAATCAATATTAATTTTTTGGATGCTCATTTTTTTTTCCTTTTTTGTCAATAATATGAACCCAAGATGGCAAGTTTGCAGTATTTATTATGGAGAAGGAGAGCATTATGACTTTTTTGGTCGCCCTCGAGAACACTTGGGGCCAACAGCCTTCTTGTGCTGCATTAGAAGGTCTCCTGCAGGCATCGTTCGGCCGATTTCCACAATCAATAGCTCATTCTTTTGCTCTTGAAATTCGCCATGGGCGTACAGCTTCCAATTTTTGATTTTGTTCTTGTGTCGCGAGTTTTAGCTCCGCGAACGGAAGCTGGTTTCACATTTCTTGTATAGCCATTTAGACGTCCGCGTGCAGGGATCGGCGAAACTTCAGATATTTACATCGATATTTTTCTGATGCTCGAAAAGACGCACATGGCTCAAACCCCCTCCCCCCCCAGCCGCACCAATATCGTCTCTAAAAAAACATCGATATTTACGGACGGTCCCTAATTAGAAATCCCTTTTTTGTGAACAAATACCATCGCATCAGTTCCTGACCTAGGCGTCCTAAACAGGCTAAAGAGGTTTGACTGTACATTAATGTACCTGTCCATTCTCCAAGGCCAGGGTGACGGAATATTGGCCTGTATGAGTGTAAGCTGAGGCACGTCCACAGTGCTGCTAAATGAAATCCAGCATCGCATCGTCACTTGAGTTTGTTTGCACCTTGCACCATTTTTGCAGCTGCATGCCCAGGGCTGCGAGTGACGCGACTGGGTTTCGCCGAGCAGCAGCGTAACATTATGCACCAGCTGACCACGCACCACAGGCATACCGTTACTACGCTTGCTCTCTCAACATGGCTTGAGCACTGCAGCAACCAGCAGCACACCCAAACCAAGACCACCAGCACAGCACTGCTTTAGTATAAAAAAATTCCTTTCAAGATTGAAGGAAATAACATTACCAGCAGTATAGTCCATAGAAGGAAAACAGTGAAGTGAGACCTTGAAGTCGCTTGCCGCTTGTCATCTTGCTGATGCATATAACAGGGCATGGCGTCTTCAGGAGGAACACAACACAAGAGCGAAAAAATGGAGTGAGTTGATATAAAGGCTGCATTGACAAGGTTAGAACTGTTCATATTGCTCTCTGCAGACCATATAAGGAAGCGGATAAAGGCACAGTAATGAGTACTCAGAGAATCAAGAGCTGAAAAGCTTCTGCCTGTCAAAATAAAACTGCTGCAAGGCGTAAGGTTCACCAGAAGAGAGCAATAGAGATTTCGAGGAATAATATAATACGCAGATTAGAACTCAACGATTCTGGAAGGAGTAAGGGGGAGGGGAGTAAAGAGCACTCTGGAGTGCCAAAACTGTGAGCACTGTTGTCGACAATTGACAGCCTTCATCAGCATGTGTCAAGTTTCTCAATGCAGGCGCACAGGCCATGCCCAGCCATGGCAAGGTGTACCTGAGCAAGCAGTACAATCATGCTGTTTGTACGCCTGGTTGTTAACTGTAATGGGACCAAGAGCAAGGAAATAGCTCAGCATTCAGAGTCACTGAGGTCAGTGTGGTCGCCGTCGGCCTGGTTCAATCCCGATATACAGCAGCTGTGTGGATCTTCGTCTTCGTGGTCGTCTTCGTGCGGCACACTGGACTTCGACGCTCCGCTCGTTTGCCCGAGCGAGCTCAGGGAAGTGTTGGAGCCGCCGAGTGAGAACGACGTCACAATGTCGTGACGGCCGGGAGCCGCTGGAGGGGAGTTTGCCGTCATCGGCGGACTGTCCGTTTCCTCTACCATGTCGGGCATGTCGTGATGTAGTGTGGATGCTGAGGAGCAGAGAGTGGCAGAGGAGTTGCTGACCAGGCAGCAGCTGTTGCGTGTGCTGTTCGCGAAGGGCGGCGTGCTGCAGGTCATCTCCTCCTCGCTGTTGTCACCGGCGTGCCGGTGGTACACACTGGGCGTGGTGTAGACTATTTCTGCACAGCCACTGCACAATTGAGCAGCGGTGGATTTCCGCGGCTGGGTGATGCTGCTGGTGCTGCTAGACGAGGAGCTTGTAGGTACATTAGGTGAGAACTTGTCGGTGCTGCTGGGGCTAGCGGCGCAGAGGGTCTTGTCGGAATCACTCGAGTCCGACCTGCTGGCTTCCGGCTTCAGCACTGGCAGAGCCGACTTGCAGGACACTGGCACAATGGTGTTTGTAGAGCTGGGCGATACCGAGAATGCACTTGTAGGTAGATTGGCATGCAGGCGGGCAGCCGAAACACTATGTTGAGAGTGCACTGACATGGTTTCTACTTCGTTGGTGCTCGTCGACAGAGAGCGGTAGGTCTCCGTTGTGGAGCAGTCCTCAGTTGCTCCGACGTCGGACGAGGACAAGTCGAGCGTGTCAAGTGAATGCGAGTGGGCATCCAGAAGCTGAGACTCAAAATGAGTGGACATCCCAGTGCCTGGCTTGTACGAGTTGGAATGCCGTGATCGGGCCCGCGGAGGTCGATGGCTTCTGTGACGCGATGACGTGGATTCAGATCCCGACTCGCCGCCCAATCGGATGCGCTGCGAGGATGCTTTACTGGGAGATCCGGACTTTGAACCCTGCCTGGTGGAAATGACGTCCACCGACGTGCTTCCGAGCAGTGAACCGTTCTTCGGAGAATCCTGTCGATGCCCAGCACTTGCCTGTCCCGCTGCCTGTGTACTTGCACGATCCAGGTCACTTCTGGAGTCAGTATCCGACGACGTCGTCGTTGTTGGGTCTCTCTCCCGCCGCTTTCTCGTTCTTCTCCGCCGCTCCGCCACTGCTGGTTCGGTGACGTAGGAGTTCATCGCCTGGTTGCGTCGCTGCAGCAGGGATGAGTCAGACGGATCCTTCAGCTTGTTTGATTTCAGGGCCTCCTCCTCTAGCATGGCTGTCTTTTCCAGCATCTGCCGGCGCCATGCCAGCGTCCTGTCAAGTTCTCTGCATCAAGACAGCGAGAAAAGGAGAGAAAAGAACAATCATGAGCCAATCATACAGGGTCTTTATGATGGGATATCTCGCCGGCCACTCGTGGTCTTCAGTTGACACCGCTCACGCCATGCTAAACTCCACGTAGTAGCTTATCACCAGGGGGTCTACAAGCAGGAGAACGCCATTCTAGGTCAAAGCTGCTGCAAATGGATGTGAAACGTCCTGGCAAATGCACAGAAAATCCATCAGGTACACGCTACCAACTTGCTTACACTACACCCAGTACCGTAGTCTGCTTTAGGTGTCACTTACAAGTTACATTACGCATTAGGTGCACTCCAAATCTGACATCATAGGGCTACATGGCAGTACATGCACTGCAAAAGCTTACATCATGAGAAAACATGCACTCCAAAAACCTTACATCATAGGCTACATGCACTGCAAACAAAAACTTACATCATGATATCTTCCGCTTTCTCCATCCATATCCGGTGCGTTGCCTCGCCCGATGGACATCTCTGGCCCGTCACGAACATGAAGCACTTGCTCTCGAAGCCATAGCGGCGAATGCAGTTGAGCGGTATCGTTTCCGAATTTATGTGGCTGAACAGAATGAGCGCGTTCTCCGTCACCTCGGCACGTCCTGAGCCGCACTGGACATCGCTGCGTTCATAGCTGGCAAACTTGAAATAGCGGCGGTGGGCGACATCGAACTGAGGGAGATACGGTGCCACGTCCTTGTTTTCTGGTCTCCGGCAAGAGAAGCGTGAGTGTTTCGACACAGCACTTCCCATAACTGCACGGAAGAAAGCAGGACACACAGCCACAGCCACAGGCAATCAGTAACAGCATTAGCGGCAACACCAGGCAATGCCCGTAACATGTCCGCTCACTCTTGCTCGCTGCGTACACTCTCACCGACAAGACAAGGCAACTCTGGTTGAAATATTTGGCAAGTTGCAGATAAACTAAAGTTTCATGATGAAAAGAGGCATGGGCTGCCAAAAAATGCACATTTCATGACTGAGTTATCTTGCCGCTCATTAGCACTAAATCATGTAACTGCTGGAAAGCACCCAATATCGTTAGTAACCACAAAATAAATAATCTACACGTAAAAAGTGCAAGACATAACCACAAACACGCCTTTACACCATAGTTCTCAAGTGGCTGACTAGTTTTCTTGCAGTGTACTTTCGAAGTATTCATCACACTGATACAGGGACAAAACACACTTCATTCAGGAAAAAGTGTGTCCCTGAAGGATGACTAGCCCCAGCGTGACACACACTGCTCAGCAGTGTCCAGCACCAGAGTCACTCCATGCACTTTTGGCGCGGCCCGACCTTTCCTTAAGCGTCTCTGCTAGAGAGCCACCCGCTGCCGCTATGCTTATGCACAGAGTACACAGCCTAACGTACCCTCTGGAAGCTTCTTTGCATCAGCCTCTAGATATCCGGCGACATGGCAGTCTTCCGCATCACGAGAAAGCTTTACAGCTTGGGTAAATCCTACAAAACTGTACACACCAGTTTCTTTTTTAGATGTGGATAGCAAGGCACCCAAGGACAGTTTCTCCCGTACCTAAAAGGTCGTAATGACTAGGAGCATCTCAGAGCACACCAGGAACTAATGTGGGCTGCACTTCCGAAATTCCAGCACACATAAAACAGCTGCAGGAAGCAGAGCACATCTGCCATCACACAGGATGGAAGGCTGTATGCACACAGCTCAGAGTCAGCCAGGATCATTTGCCTAACCTGATCCAGTGACACTCACTGTGTACGGTGTGCATGCACCTGTATGGCTAGGTGACCCAACTCAA
This sequence comes from Sycon ciliatum, assembly GCF_964019385.1. Classification (NCBI taxonomy): domain Eukaryota; kingdom Metazoa; phylum Porifera; class Calcarea; order Leucosolenida; family Sycettidae; genus Sycon; species Sycon ciliatum. The sequence goes on along the minus strand of NC_088650.1, from coordinate 29,961,436 downwards.
CTGCAATGGCAGAGCTCACAGGAGAGACCTGACTATTCACAAATCATTTATTTCTACAAGTAAAAAAAGTTCTCCTGCACATTGTTGACACTGTCATGTTGTATAGGCCACAGTACAACAGGCATAACACGCACGGCACGCCACGATATCAACAACCGAAAGGGTCCTGAATAGTTTTCAAGGAATGCAACATCAGCACAAATCTTTCGGGCCTCTCTACCTCACAGACACTCAGCCAGAAATTCCCAATACTTGGCAGCGCTGGGGCATGTGGCCCACGCACAAAGGCAGGCGTGTGGCTGGACTGCACAATCAAAGCACCACCGGCAACCCAACCACATCCAACATCCAACCACATCCCGGAGACGCAGTCAAGCAGAGCACAGCAGCAGCAGCAGCATCACCGGACTTAGCTCCGTGTCCCTTGCACTGACACAAGTAAACTGAGTGCACGTCTGCTAGCAGCCGATCTCAGGCACTCTGATATAGGTTTAATTGACAAGTGGCTCTTCAGCTCGGCAAGTGGGCCACTAGAAGAAGCACTTTCGCCAAGCCAACAGTCTCTTCATCAGGGACATTGCCGACATTAAAGCCCTCTGACACGCCTGGGCAGCACGTCGGTAAGATTTCCACAAAGCATCGTTACACTACCACAGCTTATGCAAGTTAGTTATGGCCAGTATAATCCACAGCAGACAGCAGCCGTGTGCGCTGTGTGCTTGCTAGGCATCTTCTGCATGACACGTGAAAGAGGTGAAAGAGCTGCGGGGAAAACCTCGGCTCTGGGGGCAACCACCACCCCAGTCAACTCTAGATTGCCCTGGCAGACACCAATACAATACCATTCTAATCATCTCTACAATGACCATACTTGTCAGTGATATGCTGCTATCATTGCAGCATCACTGACATGCCACAGAAATCTGCCAAAAAGAAATCATTTTAATTTCTGGTGCTGGGATACGCACAATACTATTCAGCTCCACTAGCAAGCCCTTATGGTCATGGCCCAGACATCCACAGTCCAGACAGCTGCCCTTTAATCCATAGATCCCCATGACACTAACCAGGGCACACACACACACACACACACAAACACACACACACACACACACACACACACAAACACACACACACACACACACACACACACACAAACATTACATTACTAACGTTACACTCATCCCACAGACCCACACTGTACAGCCATTTCACCAGGCTGTAACACACACATGCGCTTACTTTTCTTCATCAGGACCAGAGTTCTGGCCCACTTGCCCTCACCACCCTGCAGTACAATCCCAGCAGACGTACCATACGATCCTTCACACCTCTAAACAAACGTCGAGCCAACATTAACGCTATCCATTCCAATGGTAAACTGAGACGTTGACATGAGGGAAAGAGGTAAAGTGAGATACTGGCAGGAATGCACCAGCATCATATGAAGACGTTGGCCACTATAGCCGAAAGCTCTGCCGCAAAGTGCCTGCAAGGTATGCGCAAGCCCCTCCGGTGTTTGATTTCCAGAAAATGAATTAGAGAATGCCACGCATACATAGTATATTCACATGACTGTAAACCATGCCTGCCTAGGACTAGTAGGAACCCTGGGAGGTGAAATGCACAGGGAGAATGCCTGCCCTGCTTCAATCTACAGTTATACATGTCATCATTACAGTCTGGCCTAGAGTTGTTAGCAATGATATCTGCTTAGGCACTTCAAGTCCGAGAGCATTATCATGTAGCTCTGGTGAGGGGTCCTTGAGGAGGCTGCCGGCCAAGAGGGTCCCAGTCAGAGTGAGAGTCTTATGAACGTGCAACACAACAGGGTGCAGTCAGCCACCCAGTACAGCATAGGGATCCATAGTCATTGCCTTAGCTGAGAGCACAACTCAGACTCCTACAAGGTACTGTCCCAGTTACACACTGAACATGGTTGGATGCCTGGCACTTGAAAACTGGTATCCACGATTCGGCAGGCGCATCGAGAATTGCGTTTCGGCTACTAGGGCCAGCAGTGGAGGTCAGTGGGGTGGCGGCACTGAGCCCTTTCAATCATAACTGCTGCACGCCTCATCAGTGTATGTAACATGTCAGACCGGGGCCGTAAAATAGTGCTGCCGTGGTGCTACACAGGAGCTGGGACACAGGGACGGCTCTCTCATCATTTCCACCACTACAATGCACACGTACTGAAATCAGCAGCTCGGTTTCCGACGCTATACGCACTGCAATCAGCACAGGGCCGAGGAGCATTCGTGTTGCGGGTGATGGTGTGAAGGCAAGCGTGGGCCGGGTGTTGGTCGTTTTGTGGACGGCACTCCACTCGACTGGGACGCCGTACACGATACAGACCCTTCACTGTGCAGGCTGCTTCCGCCCTACAAGTCCCAGTGGTGGATAGCTACAAGATCTACACACAGAGACTAGAATACACAGTGGTGGATAGCTACAAGATCTACACACAGAGACTAGAATACACAGTGGTGGATAGCTACAAGATCTACACACAGAGACTAGAATACACAGTGGTGGATAGCTACATGTAGTGCCGGCACTCTTTTTGTCACCCCTATGCTGAATATGAATTCAGCACTCCACCAAGAAGCTTACTGAGAAGAAAGCCCCCCCCCCCCAACCAGATGTCATTGCCTGGGTGTAATTATGGAGAAGTTCTATCCTACATGTACGCTCCCATAAGGTTTTTTTTTACTGAGGGACGGTTCCGTCATGTACCTTTATGGTCATAGGCAAAGAGAAACATGTTGGTACATTGTACACGTGCAGTCATAATTACAGTCACTGGCACATACACACACACATACATATACACACATACACACCTCCAACTAAGTACCACCCCCCCCCCCCCCCAACACATTATCTAGCTCCACTGCTCACACACATACCGGCGCATAATGATTATTTTACAGCATTACTGAGAAGACCCATCATGTCATGTCACTGCCAGAAGAAGTCCAAATGAGCCACAATACAACACATCCATCTAAGTGACCCATTACATGATTACAGCCATGGAAAATGGATTGAGGAATGTGCAAGACACACCACAGGGAGCTAAAACTTAGTTAGACAGTCCTTGAACTGTTGCTTTTGCTGCTGACAACAGCTACCTGCCTAGCTGGCTGTGATCATACCACAGTGAGTCTATAATGGACTCTTATCAGCACTGCCTCCCAATCTACTGGGATCTCCATCTCCACTGCAGCCGGTCACAGCAGCCCCATGCGCCGTCGTGTGGATCAAACACGTCCCGATTTAGAAACCAGGAATACGCGCGTGAGCTGCGAAAGCGCTCTGCCAGCGGCGTGTGTGGTTGGCGTGTACCTGAATACTACTACCCGCTGCCAAGGCATAGCCAGCATACTACTAGTACATATCGCCTCCTGGTTATCCGCGAGCCGGTACTCAGAGTCGGCCGCAAAGATATCCCGAAAGCACTCCAGATGGCCGCAGAACTATCCAGTCACAAGGCAGGCAGACTAGAGTCCGCAATCACAATAAAATAATATTTAATTGCCAGGGGGTAGGCTAGTGTGTAGATGATATCAGACCCTGACTTGCATGTCAGCATTGGTAACACTAACCTCACCAGCAACAGATACTAATACTTTGATGTTCACATGCAGTTCTAGCTCCCGCGCTGCTTTTGCATGTCAAGGTGTGACCCTTAGAGAAATCATGTAGCAGGATGTGCAGCCAGTGGATATCAATTCGAGCAGCGGAAGTCAAGGAGATAGGAAAAGTTGTTGGGCCCGGCTCAGCACGATGGAGCACGAAGGCGAACAAATCCGCAACAAAGGTTGACAAGCTTAGAACTAGGGAAGAGCCATATCACTGATGTAACCACATCAAAAACTGGCACTGGGGTTTTCCTCCCTCTCTCTCTCCTGAAGAGCACTGTGGCCAATTTGCACAGGCTAAGGAAGCCAGCCTCATTAGGAGCTACTTCAATTATTGGACATCCTGCCACAATGGGGAGCATCTGCCACAGCTACCGGGACAACAGGAATACAAGACCACAGCCTGCAACCTCTTCTACACTGCTGATTCAAACTGACAACAAACCTACTCAAACACACACAGGCACACACACACACAGGCACACATTATACTAGTTTACACAGATCTGGCATCATACTAGTATCATGCTGTGGGGGACAGCATCAACGCCAACAAGGGCACGTGTACATCAAACAACAGATCAAAACCCCCAACACACACACACGCACATTTAACCACCCTGTACAGTACAAGGGAAAGCCTGAGTGAGGGGCAGCCCGGAAAATTCCACTCCTCAAATATGTACATGTATTCTAAGAACTACCAATACTGCAATTGTACATTATAGTGTACTAAACAACCGCACAGTGCAGTACATGTACTGTGGAGTGGGGCGTGGAACATAATTTAATGACATCCAAGAAACTGGTGCCGGAAAAGTCAAACCACACCAACCCTGATAGATGGGCGCAACACCAGGAACTTCACACTCTGCTGCCCAGGCAATTACATGTAATTAGTACCTATTTGTGCAGCAAAAAGGCAACAGGTACACAGGCTTGTGCAGCTACATGTAACAATCATGTCTGGTAGATATGAGTATGATGTAGTTAGCACTTTGCTCATGCAAACAAGACCTAAACATGCCAGCGTGTCCGTGCCTCAGGGCCAGACTGTGGACAGGGGACAGAGTGTAGGGCACACAGCTGTGGGGCTATGACGTGGGGCACGGAGCAAAATACAAGATCTCCTTGCAGTGCCTCTTTATTTCTTCAGTGTTCAGCACAGCCCTTAGGTGTGGGATTTCACCACTCCGGATTTACAGATCCGCACTTTTTCTTCCAAACAAGGAGGACCAATAAGCTACACATAGGTGCTGTAAAGATAGAGAAGAGCTAGAGCGGCAGGAGAGGCCGGTCTCTGGTTACAGTGAGCTACACATACTAGTGATTCAGTAAGGACCATGCTTATCAGTCCCCCTATCCTGTTTCGCCTTTGCCTCCTCTGGCTGGGGACCATGCTCAGGTCCTCTCCTTCACTGCCTTTGTCACCCCTGGCTGGTAATGTTACAGAACAAAATCAGAACGTTTGGCAGCCTTGTGTAGAAGGGACATATCAAGCACCCCGCATAGTCCTGCCACTAGTGCCAATATTCAGGTTGTCCATGCTTCCCCTAGCTGCATCTCATGTTCGGTATTTAAGTGGTCTTTGTAAAAAAAAAGGAGAAGAAAAAAATGTAGGACAGTGCCAAACCAGTAGAAGGTCATAATGTCTCCTTACAGCAGCTATTGACTAACCCAATTACTAGTACAGCTGCCTGGCATGTACATGAAAAACGCTCAGCTCTGTGCACAGGCAGGCACTCATCTCAAGAGAAGTTTTAGATATTTCCACAGTCTTGTCAGTGCAGTAGTCCCCTGCTGCAAATTCCTTTTGGACATGCACTCTCAACCCATTACGTTAGTTGCCCTAAACACCGTACAATACTACAAGCTGTAGGCAGTGCAGGGGATCAGACTTCTACACTGTAGTACAAGGCATATCACAAGACAGTGACAGTGCATCTACGAGTAGTACGTCACACAGCCGCAACCATACAGTCAAGCAACACCATTGGTCCTGATAACACACTTTGAGTCTAAGATCTTTCCCTTGTTAAAATAGCTCACAGACAACGTCACAAAGTCATAAGCACTTCGGAGCCTAATAAATATTTCAATTGCTAATCTAAAGTTGTTGCAAATGACTGGGGCCACATCTCAAACCAATAATGGCAAACGTGTAACAACTCAATAAATTACCCTGGGGGCAAAAAAAGCGCATCAAGTGGAAATGATCGTAAAAAGTGATATTTGTTGTCCCACTCATTACATGCAGTGCACACACAGAATGCTGCTACATGTACTGTGAAGTACTGATACTAGTACTGAAAATGCTGGTGATCTTCTCTCAGTGGATGCTAGACAATCCTGTGGTTTGATACGGCAGATACGCTTTTGCATATTGGCTTTGACCCGTTCTTGATTTTACAATAACAAACAATCTCCCCGAGTAATCTGACAGCAATTACAACCATTAAGGCTATTATGGTCTTGTTGAGGCTGTTCAAACTTGAGCGTAAAGACCTCCCCTTGACAAATTATCGCGAACATGTTCACCTCTTCAGGCAATCTCTGCAACGTTCTCAACGGTTGGGAGCAAAACGTGCAGCAAAAGGAGTAAACGTGCACACTGCCACGGAGGCTGCTGTGGGGACGGGCGCACAGAGTCTAGAAATAGACATCACAGGACTTGTAGATCTTGTATACATACTTACACTGTGCGCTGGGGTGCCCCTTGACAACTGGAAGACTGGTATGGTTTTAGGTTTCATTTATTTTCACTAGAATGATGTGATGTGATGCAGCTTTGAGAGCACACTGTGGACAGGCGTGTATTTACCTCCATTTTGCTAGGTGCGATTTAACATTTAACGTTTCTCTGCATTATTTCTTACTACTCTAGATATCCAAGCATGCGTATCTGCTTTCTCCTCTGCCTATAGACCCCTTTCCGGATAGAACACAGTGCGCGTTGCATGGCAACGGGTGACGCGCAAAAATGTTTGGTGGGCAAGAAGTTCAGCCCAAACTGCAGTGAAAGTAATTTTTCAACCAGGAAGCAACAATGTCTGCTGTCATCCCTGACTCTGCTGCCGCTGAGCAGCCACCACCCTTGCCTCAGCCACTGGCTGTCCTTGCTGAACAACTTTCAAAAGGGTCCGAAGCCAGCGATGCCGATTTTGTTGGGGTTCAGACTTCTCTTGCGACGCTGAAGGTGGCCGAACTGAAGGAAATTGCCAAATTTCTGGATGTTCGGTTGACTGGAGCAACAAAGAAGGCTGACATCGTGGAGCGCTTGGTGTCGATGTCCAAGATTGGTTTGGCTGGTGCTGCTGATGCGTCGTCCTCTGGTGCTTCCGTTGGACTGCAGTATATAACTCAAGACGTTCGGGGCACTTTGTCTTCGTTGCCTCGTTTCAACGAGGTGCAAGACTGGTGCAAGGAGTTTCGTGCTGCTGTGGTGCGGTTCCACTTCATGGATTTATTGACGTACTTGGTCTATGGACGAGACAAGACGTTTGATATGGAGAGCATGAAGGCATTTAGGTGAGTAATGAACATGGGCGGTGTGGGTACGTTGTGATAGTAGGCAGTTTGAATTCGTAATCTCTCAAGACAAAGTCAGTGTCACTGTGTGTCAAGTTTTGTTGAAAGACCTACTGTAACTGAGGTCAGCTAGCATTTTCGAATCAGTTGCCATCAATGTCTAATCAGTGAAGGAATTCAGCTAGGGAACCCCTGAATTGCACATCCCTAATATTGTCTCTTTTCTCCAAATGTGTCTTTGGAAATTTTGTTGGCAACAGGTCTTTGAAGGCGTACCAATTTTTTGCCGATGGCTTTGTGAAGAATGTGTGGAGCAAGCAATATCCTGCATCTGGGGAGAACGGTGTGGCAATCTCCTATCTCCGTGCTTACGTCCACCATTCCTTGTCGTGTGATACACCGCTCACCGTGTATGTGTCGTTGAACACTGAGACTGGTGAAGTCTACGCTGCGCAATGCAGCTGTATTGCCGGGTAAGTGTTTTCACAGAAACGCACTACGAGTTGGTGTGTTTTCTTCAGTCCAAATGTGACAGTTGACCTGCGGCACTGATAAATCCTATTATAACTCTTCCTCCTTACCTGTGCTGTGATAGTTCCTTTGTAGTGACATGTATTTTGCAGATGATTGTTATAATAACTTCTTTGTTCAACAAGTTTGTGATGTGATGAGTTCTGACAGCTCTATCTGACGTTGGCATATATTTGTTGTCTCCCGTGCATGGTGTGCGTGTGCGGTTGTTGTTTATGTTAGGCTGGGAGAGGCGTGCAATCATGTTGCTGCCCTACTCTTCTTCATTGAATCCGCTGCAAAAAGGAATCTAGTGGAGCTACCCGTGGAGTTGTCTAAAACGTCACAACCTATGCGCTGGAATCAGCCTCCAAAGAAGCATGTCGATCCTCAGCCACTCGCCAATATGGAGTTTGTGAAAGCTTGCCATGGCATGACTGATGATGAAGTGGAGAGGAAGCAGCTGCGAGCGGAGTTTGATCCCCGTGCACCGTCACACCGCCAAGTCACATCTGCTGACGCACTCACCTTGCAGGAGGCATTAGCAGCGGGAAAGGCATCAGCCAAGAACTGTGGGTTCTTCCATTTCTGGGAAGTCGAAGACCAGTCATCAGGACTTGCTGCTACTCCAGTTAGCCAACCCAAGGACCTTTCGCCATTGGTCCTGTTCCATTCTGACAGGCTTCCAGGTGGAACGAGTGAAGATGCCCTTGGTCGATATACCGGACCACTGTCCAAGTACGGTGTATCCCAAAAGGAAGTGGAAGACTTCACCAAAGGCCAGACAGACAACTCGTGGTGGTTCGACCTACGTCATGGGCGCCTAACTAGCTCACGATTTGGTGACATCGTTCGCTCTCGAGCCCAGGAGCCAGTCTCGCTGCTGGCCGGTATCATGGGATACACCACCATTTCCGCTTTGCCACCTGCCATGCGATGGGGAGTGGAGAATGAGCCCAGGGCGAGGGACATGTACCTCAGTGTGGCACTCGAAGATGGAAAGAACATCACCGTAAGAGAGTGTGGTCTTAGCCTCCATCGTGACTACCACTTCATTGGTGCGAGTTCTGATGGAATCGTTGTGGAGGAGCTTGAGAGCGGCGTGGTGGAGCGTGGCTGCCTGGAAATAAAATGCCCCTTCTCCATCCAGGGCACATCTATTGTTAACCTCACGCCAACTCGGATCGCCCAGCAATTCCCTGGCAAGTCATTCTTGGAATGCCACGCGGACGGGTCAGCCCACTTATGCAAGAATCACAAGTACTATGACCAGGTGATTGGTGAGATGGCGGTCATGGATGTGAAGTGGTGTGACTTTGTGGTGTTCACATGTGCTGGCGTGCTTGTAGAGCGTATCATGTTCGATGACGCTCATTGGCAAACCATGCTCATGAAGTTAACATCCTTCTACGAGCAGTTTGTTATCCCAGAGCTGTGCTCTCACAAGCTGTACCTTTCAAAGTACAAGTCATGAATGACAAGAAAAAATATTTTTGTGTTTATATTCTGTACATAGGGATTTCAATCTATTTTGCTTCGCTAGATTTTTGGAACTTTGTACAGCAATGCCCCATCTTCTGCGAGGGATATGCTCGGAACCTTCTCATGTTCCCAGCATTGAAACTTAATTCTGTACATAGCGGTTCCGATCAATTTTTCTGTTATTGTGCGGAATTCTATGGATGACATCGCACACATCCTTGTACCTGTCTGTCATTATAAATATTGGCTGGATATTATGCTACTTCTGGTAGCCCGTACCAACTTGCTTCGGTGACAATCGCGGTGACAGTGCACTCTTTATCACATCCCAACCCCACAAATAACATGCACCCAGCCAGTGACCTGGCAGCATTTGGTATGTTCATATTCACAAGCTTTGGGAATTACACAAAATAGTATTTTGAACCAGAGACCTTTGCTTGATCGTGGCATACGCCACCATTTCCACTTTGCCGCCTGCCATGCGGTGGGGAGTGGAGACAATGCACTCTTTATCACATCACAACCCCACAAACAACACGCACGCAGCCAGTGACCTAGCAGCAGTTGGTACGTTCATATTCACAAGCTATGGCACTTCCAGAAAATATTACTTCGAACCAGAGACCTTTACATGACCGGAGCACTGTGCTTCCGCCGCGCCATGTAGCCGTACTTTGTATTTACATTACATGTGAAGATAGCGTGCGAATCCAGCTCCGATATGTTCAGAAAAATGATTCTAACTGTGCACCTCCCTTCCGGCTCCAGTAATAAGACGAATCGTCTGTTGGAGAAACCGAAGTAAAATAAGAGTGGTTATTATTATTATTATAGTGTGCTGAAAAATAGACCATAATAAAGAGAACAAAAGAAGATAGAACTTGAATATAGTGATTCACATGTCTCTTCAATTTACTAGCGGGGCGTCGAAGTTTGTGAGGAAGAAGCACACTTTCACGATGTGAGACGACAGACTCGACATGCTCACAGGGAACACAGTGTTGAGGACACGGTAGCAACGTGCACGTCCGATAGCCCGTTCGACATGGATACGCAGCTCTGCAATGCGGCGGGTCTTCTCGATCTTCTGGGCGCTCATCTGGCTATCAGCACCGAGCTTTGGCGGGATGTTCAGTTTCACTCCATGGAGAGCAAGAGGCACCTCGATGTCAAAGCCCTTGTCAGCCATGACACTGTCACCCTTCTCCAGAAGCTGCAACAGACCGCTCTGCTCTGTGATGACCTTGTCACTGACTCGGCCACCCCAAACATCCGACACAAAAGTCACAAGACCAGCAGGTGAAACACCTACAAGAATCTTCATGGTGTTCCGGCTCTTGTAGCTGGAGTAAGTGATCGACTGGTTCAGGAGAGAAGTTGGGCGCTCCATCTGGATCTCCAAACAGTCAATGATAATCCTCGTCTGCGGAAACTTGGACTTAAAGCACGGTGGCATGAACTTGTCCACAAGTTGTCTGGACGGGAACGGGAAGAGGAGAGACAGCTCACGGGACAGAAACAGAATCCACGTGGAGTACATCCTGCTGAACGTGGAGTCAGGCATTTGCATCAGGGCTGCCACAAACCCGCCACACATACCATGGCGCAACCGGACAAGCGTCGCAAAGAACTGGTTGGCAATGGACAAGTCCTTGGTCATCCGAGGGCCAGGCTTGTTGTCCTTGGGGTCACTGGTGGAATCACCGCGCCAGGCAGTGAGCTTTGCGGCCTTCTCCTGCACATGACCTAAGACGGCATGGAACACGGAGCGGTTCGGCAGACCAGTGAGGAAGCGACACTTCTCATCAGACTCGTCAATCCAGTGCACACCAAACTGTGCCTTCGAAAGCCCAGTCTCTAGTTCCCCGCAACGCCGCTTTAGCCGTTCAACTTCCGCCCTCAACTTCTTGCATTCCTCTTCCAAACGATCAGTGTCCGAGGTGTAGGGTTCATCAGGTCCACATGCTGTAGAACATGGAAGAGAAAGATAACACAAATCACGTCACAATTGACCAGGGACAAGTGAGATCACAGTACCGGCACATAACATCTAACCCTCCAAATGGGAGTGATGCAATGGAGAAGATTAGGTACGTTTCGTCCATGACGTCCAGGTGCAATTCAAAGAACAGGGATCAGAAACAATCTACCGATATTACACAAGGTCAGGACATCTTAGAAACGTACAATAATTATTGAACCAATATGGGACCCGCAGCATTTTCACTCACTACTGTACACATGCGACAAGAGTTGAAACCAATCACAGATATGACACTACTTGAAGGCCAAGACAGCAGACACCTTACCTGTAGACACCTTGATAGGAGCAATAGTTGGCACTTCAAGATTCAGAAGACTGGACATCCCGGTTGAGTTCTGAGCAACAAACAAGTAGACATACACCTACACTTTATGATTCTCGAAAAAATAATTTAATTCTTCCAGACACCATCATCTAGAAAGAGAAATTTCAAAATGCATCTGAAGAATAACGTCTTTCTGGCCTGGCCAATGGAGTGTGCATGGCCTTTCCAAGAAGGGGACCTTCCAGCATCGTACAACATCGATGCATCAGGGGCACAAGCTGATTGCAACGTATGAAATTCATAACGTACAAACAACTAAATTTTGAATTACTCAACGTACAGAATCAGTCAGAAGTTTTTTCTTACCTTGAAAATAGGAGAGGACAGTTGAAGTTTGGCGAAGTACGAGTGGTCATGAGAAACACCATGTCGTTGGCTTGCCTTCCTTGCCTCTTCTTTCTGCTTCAGCCTTGCAGCATCAGCCAATTTCTTTTTCCTCAGCTCAGTAAACTTCTCACGTCGGACAGAACGATCGATTTTTGACGTAGCTGTTTCAGGGTTCGCGGAGTCATAACCGAGCTTCAAGGACGGCACATAGTCAGGATGGGACTCGTCATCCTTTGCTTCCTTTGCATTCGGATTGCCAAGAACAAAATGCTTCTTGCAGACTCGCTCGTCAGTGTCTGGTGTCCAGGGCGATCCATCAGCTTCTTTACGGCGAATTGCAGCAATCCAGAGTCCCCTGCGCTTGGGATTTGTTGGAAATCGGTGGAAACCACCTCCACAGCCACGCGTATACCTATTCGTGCATCCTATGACGGCACAGGTCTGCACCATGGCTGAAACTAAAAGGAAAGGACGACAAAATAGATCCAACCAACTAAAAAGACAAAGTAACTAATTAGTAGAGTGGTTCTTCTTGCCCACCAAAGTTTGAATTTCTCGGTAACCATAGAGATTCGCGGCGATCCGGAAAGGGGTCTATACAGCCAGACTCTCTTGCATGAACCATCTGCAACCACACAATGCTGCCATAGGTGACAGTACTATAGAGACTGGCTGGCCAACGCACTATGATGAACTTAGGATGTGTGATCACACAAATCAGGATAACTGTGTGAGTGTGAAGAGACAACAACATGCTTTTCACAACTCTCCAAGTCTCATGCATCCCACAATCCCCCCACTGGAGCATTTTTGCCTTGTACATATATCGAACAACGTCAGTGTGGTGTCAAAGCGGTGTATTACCCTCTCGACTGGCCACATATCAAAGGAATCTTTTCCAAAAGAGAATCCACAGTGAGTGCTTTCCTTCACCACAATAATCCACCCAATGCACAGCAGCTAGAAGAGGCATACTGCTCACAGAGCCGTGTTGCCATGTTTGGCAGCATGAAGTGAAACTGTCATAATGGTCAGCAGGATACAGGTAAACTGCATCAAGATAACATTGAGTGGCAATGGCACGAGTAATACAATTATAATGTAATGCATGCATACAACACAAAGTATTTAGGCGGCACAGAGCCTATGCAACAATACATACCATGGTCAGTAGCCCCTTCCCAGTGAAGTGCATACATGTACATCCCCTAAGCATGGTCCACATAGTACATGTTACATGCACACCCAGTGGTATCATTGATCCACCAGCTCTTTCCAGGATAATGTAGCTAATATGAAAGTTACACTGCTGACAGCTCAGATATCTCTGCTCCTACAACTGGTGCTGGTGCTCCAAGTCTAAGTCACTGAACATTGAGAGAGCTGGAGTGATAGTGGTGGAACTGCTTGAAGCAACATGCAGCTTGGGCCGCACTGGTCATATGTGCGTGATGGCAGGATACCCACCATGACATGGCCCATTGCACACTACTGATAGAGCACATCCACTGATCATGCCACACAACTCTGCCCCTAAACCTACACACAGTGCCCAGTACAGGTCATGCTAGCAAGCAGTACAGCAGTGCCTTGGCACATGCAGTGGCCTGCATTCAACAACACACCCACAACATGCCTATCACAACCAATCAGACAAACCCCTGCTAGACCCAACCATGGCATATCTAGTTGCCAGGATGGCCAATGCAGTAAAAACACATCTCCATGTCGCACAAACGCTACATGTACGATGTGGCTTATGCTGATAGCCTTCAACACAGGCAACATACTCAGCCACACAAACCCTCTTCATACTACAATAGTGTTAGAAACTGTAGATAACAGACTGTACATAGTGTACAAATTAGTACAAAAACATAGGTCTATACTATAGTGGTGTTGCACTATGGCGGGTGGTTGTAGTACTGATGGTGGGTGGTTGTAGTACTGATGGTGTGTGGTTGTAGTACTGATGGCGGGTGGTTGTAGTACTGATGATGGGTAGTGATAGAATCGTACTAATACATTCTTAGAGTGCAGTGCAGAGTGGCCTGGGTCATTGCAATGGCCAAGTCTTTCAAAACTGTATCTCAGGTATCCATACTGACTGCTTTTTTATCCTTCCTTTTTAATTTTTCCTTGCACACACACACACACACACACACACACACACACACACACACACACGCACACACACACACACACACACACACACACACACACACGCACGAACACACACACAAAACAGTACTACATTTAAAAGGTGAAAGCAATCATCCCACTGCCATCACCATCCACCAGTACATATCATCCAGCATTCCATTCGACCATCTATCAACACCATTATAATAATTATTTCTGTAACGTGCACCTCCTGTTACTGAACATTCACAACTCTGAACTCTGACACATAGGTAACCTTGAAACACACAGAACAAGTTCACTTCCCAACTACTCTAGCACAAGTTTTCTGATGGACACTTTGACAGCAGGGTGCAGAAATTGAAGTGCATACAAAAGTGTTAACAAGAGAAACGGCGTGCTCTGCATCACAGAACTGGCCAATCTTGTATACCCTATCCAGGAGAAACATGGTTTCCCTACAAACACACACACACACACATACACACAAAAGCGGGCGTGCATTTCCCATTTCTCTCCCTGTCCACACTGGCCATGCCTAGTAGGCTGCAAAGTAACTTTGGCTCGACAGGTGTTGCACGCTCCAATTCCAAGGGCAATGCAGCTTCACTGACACTTGAATTCTACTTATGTAGACACGCATAGTGGCCGCAACCATTTCAACAATCAACAAGACACGCCAATATTCATCATTGTGCGGGCCTGGCCTCTGGTGGAAGGCCGGTAAAAATTCGATAGTGCTTTGGCCATGGCTCGGCCGCTGGGTAACGGCAATGAGCTGTGGGCTACAGACGTTGTATGTACCTCGTACAGTTAACTCAAATCACTGGATGGATGACTGGTATTAGTGTGTGTGCTAGCACTCAACAAACCATGGCCATTGGAACACAATACAGCACAACAGAAAGTTACATGTCTGAACTGTAGGTCGAGGCAGGTAATACTACTAGCTGCCAACGCTATATCTAAAAATCAGAGCATGCGCCGGGCAGATAGCCGAAGGAGAGCGCGACTAGGAAAGGCATGATTGCTGAGTGCGTGTGGGTGCTAACAGGACCAGTACTTGAACTGTGGCCGTCTGAACAGTGTTAGTGGTGAGCCTCAAGTCCCAGTGATGGACAACTAACGTGTTGCTGTTTCTCTCAGCTACAATCAGCTGACTGAAGTCACTAGGTGTAGCTGACCAGGAGGGCGCCTTGATGGTGTTTCCTGGTCTGATTTGGCTGGTAAACGTTTCCCACGTAATCATTGCTCTGAACCTTACAGTAACATGTCTGTATCATGTATGGACCCTGCATGATGACCACATGATCCAGCCTAGCACCTCCAGCTGGCTGGCCAGGGCTAGCAGTTCACTGGAACGTTATGTGTATGTACTATGTAGCACCACAACATTGTAAGTCTGTTGGCAGTCATCACCGTAACAAATCTATACATCAACCACCACAAGGCACACTAAAATACCAGTACAAGCACAAGGAATGAGCGCACGCATGCCAGCATGCCTACATCCGCATGCACGGCCTGCGCCGTCCAACCAAGACCAGCAAGCCACCAGGGCATAGCCCCCCCCCCCCCCCCCCCCACCACCCGTCACAGCTACTGGGACACCATTCTCGGTTTTCAGCTCAGAATGCCCATGTACTACAAGTACACACCCCAGGCACATGACACACTGCTGCACAAACCACAGTTTCCCATGTGATGCCTTACAATGCCGGCAACAGAAGATTTGTGGTCAATTTAACACACCACTATCAAGGGTCCTCAGTATGGAGGAGAGTGTGCATGCATCATCATTTGGGCCTTGGTAGTACAGGCGGGCTTGGGCCAACTGGTGTTGTGCCACACGTGGCCACCCTGTGTATGTCTCTTGTGCGCAAAGAGGCTAAGGTCCCATGCTTGCCTAAGCACCACTCATCCACAAACATTGTTAGCACTGTGTGCGAAATTTATAATTACAAGCCTCCACTGTTGTCTACATTACTCCCTTGCTGACCATGGTTGTTACTGGTCGAATGTGGCTGCTTTGTAATGATGCGCCCCAGCAATAAATCTAGTGGCAACGGTGATTAGTACAGGCAAAACACTTGCATGCTGCCACCGCTCGCACGTTTTTTCCATGATTGTTCTCTCTTTCTCAGCCTTGCAGACAGCAATTAGATGCTGCATAGACTATTTAGTGACACACTGGCTTTGGTGTGCAGGAAATTAGCTCGCATCAGTACATGGCATGGACGCGTACCTCCACGTTTTCACTGGGAGGTGTGATCGCCAAACGCAGTTTTCGAGCCAGTCTTTGCCCCATCACGGCGCCGTGGGCTGTCCAAAAGCAAGGAATGCTTGCAGAAACTTGACCACAGACACCAGACCCCCACAAGTACTCTGCTCGACACGAGACAACAAGACCTGCGGTCAAGATCGCTCCAGCAATAACCGACTGCAGCGTGTGTGTCAGGCAGCGCAACCAACACTACAACAGCCATCAATGGCTGATCTGGGCTATATCTGGATTGCAACCTACTCCCCAATCGGCAAGGAGGTGACAGTTTTTTCGAAGCTTCGGTAGCAATGCATTTGGAGTAGTCAGGAAGAGCTGTCCGTTTCTGTAAGGGGGAACTATTTCGTTCTCTGAAAACACAACTTTATCCTACGCATGTCGTGCAGTTCGGCCGTACCCACATTGCCCGCACAGAGTACTGAGAGAGAGGAAAATAGCAGGCTGGCCAGGAGCATGCAGTTCGCCGTACCACGCAACCGCACACAGCGGACGGTGCGTGGAAAGGAAAGACAAACAAGCGCACGCAATCATGCAGCGCCACCACAGATAGTTCTCAGATCGACACGATACAATGCTGGGACTGAGTACTGTCGACTGTCGTGTTGGTCCACGACAAACTCGACGTGAAGTCTGAAGGCACGAGGAGTTTGGAGTGGGCTAACCAAATTTAATTTTCCGCATTCGGCAAGCCTTGTGCAGAAGGAAATCTCCTCAGTGCAAAGTACGCCGAAGTAACAGTTAGTTGTACTAAAAGTACCGTTGCGTAATCTGCAACAACTGCATCGCGGATAAGTCCAAGCTCCTCAGTTCTTTCACCATCCCGACACATGGCCATTTGACATTCACGGACAGGGAATTTTCACGATACATACAGACACACTGATACATGGAGGAATTTCTGGTCACCTCCTGTCAACGTGCCTCAGACTATCTTCATTCAGCGTTTTACTACGACCCATGTGCCAACAAGCTCCCATCCCACATCCCACTCCGACTCCCAGTAGGATAGTACGTGAACGCGCATACATCACAAAGACCAGCGCAGCGTAAACGACGGACCATCATGATCAATCGAGAAACGTGCAGGACTGCGGACCAACAGCAAGGTGCGCGCATACGCGCGCTCTGACAGCGTCGTCTGGCGCTGCAGAAGGTCCCTAGAGGTTAGACTGGGCCTCTCTTACTCATTGAAATGACTACACACTGCACTGCACATGCAGTACTCGCTTGTACTTGTAGTACTCTCCGAACGAGACTTTGCACTGTCACGACACTAGTCGGAGTCATACATGAATCACAGAGAAAGCAACACGGAACGAACTGAGGCACAAGGAAAGACGGATCGTCACCGTCCTAAATGGCTGAACATCTTGAACAAAGATACAACTCTATCAGGGCCTGGTCGCCAGGAAGAAGGCTAACACACGGAAACATCACGGACACATCCCTATGTCGCTAGTTTCCACAACGAAACTACCATTACAATACAAGAAACACCGAGGCCAAGAAAAAAATTCCTAGGTTCTCGTGGTCGAAATAAAAATAGTACAACAAATTTCACTTACTTGGCCGGGTCTAGGCACCATCAGCAGCTCACCCCCAATCCTCGCGTTGCACACCGTGCAGCCAAGCCTTCTCCTGCCACCGACATGCAGGTAAGTTGAGGTTCGTTGTTCCAGAACCCAGAAACACTACAGACCACCAGCAGCAGCGCTATCACTGCCTGGCAGTACACTACCAGCAACAGTCGCAGTTCCGACGCACAGTCAACACCGCACTCTGCGCAGTGCCGTGCAAGGCTTTGTTTTTGAAACCTATACTGCTACAGCGTTCGGCAGCAGGACGTACAGAGCAGTGCCATGGAAGTCGGAGAGCAACAGCTGCACTCGACGATAGACGCAGTACTACTAGTAGTGAACCGTGAGTTGGCCACTCCACACTCCACTTGAAAAGTTACAGCATTCAGGTAATGATGCCGTACAGCACCAGCCCAGCCCAGCGCACTGGTTTTCCACATCCGACACTCAGCTGGTCTGCGGGACACAACATAAACGGTGGCGAGCTTCAGCTAGACAAACCAACTCGATAACCATGATAACAGTAAACCCACCTCAGCGTGCACATGTACGGAGCGGGCAGCACAAAGAGACGCTTGGACGTAGAGTGGATGCCGCGTCTTTCAAAATCTCTCGTGAAACAGACGGCTAGACGGGTACTGCACTGCACTGGTGGTACTCACCGAGTCACTGACGCTGAGTCTGTATACATGTAGCCATTGTAGGTATGAATCTACGTGCATAATGCGCATGGCGGGTGGAAAAACTTTCCGCAGTCAAGTGATGGGATGATTCATGTACATACGTAGTCTAGTCGTCGACACGTCCTTCGTAGCTACGACGCTACGTAGATCTACGTACACTGCAGAGTCAGTAGCTTGCACGAGGCCTTGACCGTTTTGGCGCATAGCATGCACGTAGACTGGCCTCGTACTCGTAGTCGTAGTCTACTCACACACTGCAGTGTCTGCACTGACTGACTGTGAGTGTGACACAGCATGGCTTCAGAATCAGAGGCAGAACAGTGTGCATGGATTGGCATCGATCATACACTGACAGTTGCCAGTTCAAGATCACAGGAGACTGCTGACTGGACTACAAATACAATCATGTAGAACTGGTCGACTCGACTCAAGATCCTCACGCCAGTCACGGAAAGCTATGGCATGCAGGGCCGGCTGCGACGATCCACGCCGAGATAGGACTGATACGAGTAGATCTACTGTAGTATACGTATGGCCATGTACGGCTTTCGGTAGTCTGTAGTCTGAACAAAAGTCAACGAAGACCGCAGGATGTAACTAGTCGTTTGTAGCAACCCTCACGCTAGCAGAAATTCACTGTGGCTTGAATCCCGAGCCGCATGCCGATTCAGCGATACGCGGTTCTAGCGGGTCGAACACCCACGCTTTAGTTGTTCTCTCTTGCGCTAGCAGAACACAAAGGCTTGGGGTGCTAAAAACCGTATAGCACTCAGCAGGACTTGACTTGGCGAGCGGTCACACCTGTAACGAGCGAGCCGTCGAAATGGACGTAACGTCGTTCCGTATAGCTGTCGACCAAGACACCCGGTTGGTGCAAAACTATCCCGCTCTTGACCACCACTGCATGCAGCGTCGTAAAGCTTCTAACTTCATTATTGAATGTTCTAGTCGAGATGCAGGGTGCATGTGTTGGAAGTGAGAAGTGCTAAGTCGGTTAGAAATTGCAGCGAACGTCGTGCTCATCAAGTTAGTTAGTCCAGTCTCCAACTTTCTGACAATGGTGTTGGCGTGCTGGCCCATCACATACAAGCTGCAGAAAACGTCTGCTTCAAGTTCAAGTCGTTGCTGTCCGAGACGATCATACTCTACCGTAGTCTAGATATTTTCTTTCCGTACTGTGCACAGCCAAGAGTTACTTGTAGTTGAGCGATCGCTGGGGTGACTATAACCATGATAACGCTCAGCAGACCAATTGTCAAAATTAATAATATTGTAGTACAGCAAATTATTTAGTATTACTGGGTAGCTAGCGTGCAATCTACATGTAGCTAGCAAGTCAGGGGTGTGAAAATCTCTCTATTTCTTCCGTAGTAGTAAGTAGATCTACTAGTTACATGCGCTGCGGCATGCGCATGGCAGTTACCATGTTACTTGAAGTCTTTCGCTATAACGTGTCTACTGACACTGAGTACTGAGTACTGAGATTGTTTCCAGAAATAATGTACAGTGTACAGTAGGTCTACAAGCAAGTAATTATTATTGTTGGTGCCTTTGGAAAGCCGCCGAAATGCTAAATTTTACTTCACAGAAGACAGTTCCTGTGACTGTCGACTGTCCAGTGGAAGGTTTCATTGCCATTGGTAAGTTGCCATTGGTAAGCTGTTGGAAGTAGAGTAGAGAGTTGCCGTACGAACTCCTCACGCACCATGGAATACGGTCCTTGTAAAAGAATTTGGCTAGAGTGTGCTCTCTTCGCAACATGATCATTCCAGGCGAGTACGACTCCGAGTGTATAGATCACGACGTTTTGGCGTTACCATGTATGTACGTAGATGAGAATCGCTACAACACTGTCAATCATCATTTTTTACACGGCCATCAATATTGCAATCGCTACGATTCACAGCGAGCGGTGGACACTTGCGGTCGGTTGCGGTCAGCTTGTCACTGCGTTCCAGGCTCTGGCCCCAAGCGAGCTAGGCGCAGGTTTGTACCAGAAGGCATCTTGCGGTTTGGCTGATTTTTACGCGGCCAGAAAGCGTTATAATTTAAACGTGCGCACTCCTTGTTTGTACAGGCCGTGCGATCATGTTCAGCGGACTCGGTCGACTGGATCGTGGAGGCTGCGCTGGTGGAACACACTTACAACACCAGCTTGGCTTGACTGAGCTGGTAGTTGTATTGTATAGTTGTAATAGTGCAATGCCCGTATTAGTAGTACATGTTTTAGCGGCATGCTTGACTCGCCCCCCCCCCCCCCCACACACACACACATGAGTACGGCCCGGACGTGGTTCGTCTCACACAGACACTTTATATTTTAGATCAATCTGAAAATAATTCGAAGGATCAGTGGGTGATCCGGGAAGCCTTTAGAGTGAAAAACTTGTCGGCGCCTTCTATACAATAGGTTCGGCCTGGTCCATGCTCAGATGGCTAGAACTAGTAGAAGATCGATCATGAAAAGCAAGGTCATGGATTCGAGTCCTGGTGGGTCTGGCATTTGTTCTCTTTTCAGGCAGTTCACTTTACCGAGTGATCTGTTGTTAAAAATCAACCTGAAATCTACGAAGTGGTGTTCGGTACCAGACATTGGCCTTTCAATAATGCCAAGAGTACATAACCCTATTAGCACCCATTACTCATTAGGCGTTATGTACTCTTGTCTTGATAAAACTCTACTCCTCCCCTCCACTCCCGAGCTCCATATCATGCGTTCCTGTTTCTCGCTTGCTATTTTCTTGGATCACTATAAAGACGTGTGCAGTTTGAGAATATCAATAACACAAGAGAGATTGGCAGCTGTGTCGCAACTCTGAGTTTGACGTACTATAGTATTACTACGATCATCAGGCAACAGATGGCTCCAAAACGGGCAGCCTGAACATAAAGGGGAGCAAGGTGGGACATTCTGAGGGGTATCATAAAGGAATACCACTAACATAATTTCTGAAGTAAAGTTTTCGGTTTCACACCCTGCCTAGTACATAGTCATTGCACCTACATTTTTCTACCATGTCCATCCGATTACTACTACTAATATGCCAGGTTCAGTACCACCTTCTCTGACGGTTTTTTTTTGGAGGCGAAACAACTACATGTAGCTATCAGCCGGGAGGAATTTCAGTATCAGAATCAGTCATGAACCCTTCCTTGAAAGTGTAAGGTTGGTGACTAATGGCACAGGCTACTGGTGGTGTAGCCGCTACAACTACATGTACATGTACATGTAGTCAGCTGAACTTGAGCCTGAAGAGCGTCTGGAGAAGAGGAGCAGAGAATGGTGTATACAGCTGTACTTGTATTCTGAAATCTG
Organism: Sycon ciliatum; assembly: GCF_964019385.1. NCBI lineage: Eukaryota > Metazoa > Porifera > Calcarea > Leucosolenida > Sycettidae > Sycon > Sycon ciliatum. The sequence goes on along the minus strand of NC_088650.1, from coordinate 29,939,571 downwards.
CTTGTTTCAGGCGCAAGTGTGTGCAAGTCTAGCCTGGCACGGAGGCCTGTTGGGACTCCTACACCACGTCTTTCCTACTCTCCCTAATAATAATATAAGCTGAGGTTCTCATTTTTCAACATTCAACAACCCCATGTACCCTACATCATGTATGTTTGCCAAGCAAAACAGCCACCACCAGGCATCAGATACAATGTACGTCGACGACAGTTGACAGTCTACGTCGCATAGTGCCGTGGCAAGCGAGTTTTCTACAAAATTTTAATATTCACGAAGCAAAGCGATGACTATCTATAAGTATCTCTGCTAGTAGTGCCAGTGGTGGTTGTTTTTCTTTGTCAAACAAACATCAGGCACATTCGTATGTTGCGTATTGGCCCTATTGGGACAGTTATTCTTGTGATTGTTTTCAAATATTTCCAACACACGGTAAGTAGTAACATTGTCATCACGTACACTGACTATAACAGTGCTGTTAGTAGTCAGATGGTGAGACGAGGAAAATATTTGTAACATGGGCATAACTTGTGCCCACTATTTCCATGTTCAAAGTGTTAGTAGTGTTAGTGTAATACTAGCGGTCAGTATAATTGATCATTATAGCCAAAAACTCAACGCATGTCTTGGGAAAGCGGCACCGATAAGAAGAATTAGAATGTAGAATCCTTTGAGAATGTTCAAGTGATATACACTGTACATGTAATGGATCTTCAGTAACGCTGGGAAGGCTTGGACGGTTATCTGCCATTATCATGATTATGGCGTTTCAAACTCCCGTGAATCACTTCAATCATTAGTTCATATGCTGTCGGCCATTTTGGTTCCGCTGTCAACACAAATTGTACTCGCTACACAAACACAGCCACAGCCACATTACACATGTTAAAACAGGGATGACTAGGGAATCACCACACAAGCCGCTCAGAACAACCTTCACAGATGAGTTCGTCATTGTTTATTTATTTTTATATTTCATTTTATCGGGCTTCCTTTGCCAAGACCAAAGTTAAGTGGCAGCAGATGACTGCAGTGGAGACATAGGGAATGAACACTACAATGCATCATACTAGAGGAATGGAGAGAGAGAGAGAGAGAGAGAGAGAGAGAGAGAGAGAGAGAGAGAGAGAGAGAGAGAGAGAGAGAGAGAGAGGGAGGGAGGGAGGGAGGGAGGGAGGGAGGGAGGGAGGGAGGGAGGGAGGGAGGGAGGGAGGGAGGGAGGAGGGAGGGAGGGAGGGAGAGAGAGAGAGAGAGATACAATGTAGATAGATAGATAGAAAGGAGTAATTTTGGCAATTGCCGGCAAAGTGCTCAATGCACAAAGTGCAGAGCGTTTCACACGGAAAAGAGAACTTGGTCCAGTTTGCTAACATTATCAACCAAGGGCTACAGTCCTATGAGGTTTCCTTGTTGTGGTTGTTCGAATGCTCAATCCGTATTCATATTGTTGTCATCGTGTTGAGCCAGATTTCATACTCAACATGCAGTAATCGTACACTAACCGGAATCAGTTCACGATGGGTATGTACATGTACGTACAGTAACGTAGTTCTATTTTCTGTTTCTTTCAAAAATAAGTTTTTTTTGCTTTTTCGTTAGTAGTGCCAGGCCAGTGATATCATGTTCTGCGATTGCCCATATGAGGCTTTCACGTGCATGTGCAAGTAAGATTTTTAATAATAGGCCCAAATAATAATTGTTTCAGCCTCTAGCCGCGCACTCATGACCCAGTGTTGGCGCATACGGCTCGCCTGCTTGGAAACGCGCAGTGTCGCTCGTCATGATGTGGACGGGTTGTTGAAGGCAAACTCATTGCGACCTGTCAGTTTCTTTCCTCATCACTCCGCGACGGCCAACAAACGAGGCAAGCGCCAATGAATGCATTCCTCGGCACAAGCGGTGATGAAAGGTGTGTTGAAACCGCATTACCATTTCCGTCTACACAGGTTTTAGCCGTCACCACTGCCACTGCCACACTGACTCTGACTCAGTGTCAGCATTCTGCATTCAAATACTTGAACAAGTTGAAGTGGTTTGGGATTTGAATAGAACAGGTTTCAGTACTCTCTCCCTAGCTCCCCCTCCCCCTTGTCTGTCTGTCTGTTTCTCTCTGTTTCTCTCTCTCTCTCTCTCTCTCTCTCTCTCTCTCTCTCTCTCTCTCTCTCTCTCTCTCTCTCTCTCTCTCTCTCTCTCTCTCTCTCTCTCTCTCTCTCTCTCTCTCTCTCTCTCTCTCTCTCTCTCTCTCTCTCTCTCTCTCTCTCTCTCTCTCTCTCTCTCTCTCTCTCTCTCTCTCTCTCTCTCTCCCTCTCTCTTCATAAATGCATTGCACCATGCCTCTCCTTATTCGCCCTATTGTTCAGTTGTCCGTTTTGGTCAGCGAATCCAAAACTAAAATGTAATGAAATCAACAACAACAGCAGTAGTAAGTTAAGGTGGCACTCACTTGACTATCGCCACAACGCACTTTAGCTGACGAAGTTAGTTTCTTGCTGCTACGTGGAGCTCACGCTTTCATAAACAATGTACAATGTAGATCTACATGTAGGAGCAACCAACAACTTCGAATGATGCTCTCTCCACCTTCATTGCTACTACTAGTGTTAGGTACCTCCTAAAGGGTCCATCCGTAAATATCGATATTTTTTCAAGACGCCATTTGTTCATTTCTCCCCATAGTCAGACCCCTCCGGAGCTCCCTCCCCCCTCAAAACGAACATACACATGTTTATGCAAGGGATCGATATGTTTTTATTAATGAAGTGCAATTTCCTCATGAAACGTGACCAGCTGCAACTGTCACCATACACCTAGGTTTACGTTGCCACGGTCGCACAACCTTACCATGGCTATGCTCACGAGGTTGACTTTCACTTTGTGTAGATCATAAACTATATGTTTGAACAATGCCCGTCCATAGATAGAGTTCGATATTTTTTTCTCAAAGACGAGACGAACAGGCCCCCCCCCCCCCCCAAACGAACGAATATCTTCTCTAAACAAAAATATCGATATTTGTGGACGACCCCTAACACTAGCAATGCCTCCGATCTGGTGCGTCCACGGAGCTATGAAGCCGAGACCTCTGGTCGGCTGAGCTTAGCCCCGATCTTGTGCGACCATCTGAATCGTATGGGTGTTAGCCCCGGTTCTGACATATGGGTGTTAGCCCCGGTTCTGACATATCGGTGTTAGCCCCGGTTCTGACCCTCTGTACCGGTATTCTAGAGAGTTGTCTTAGTCTTCTTGTTGTTGTTGTACCGTCAGTCGTGTATTCGTTGTTCGCTCCTGGATCTGGTTGTCTTCTTGATACTCAGTCTCTATAAACTTTGTAGCTTTTGTTCAGAATTGTTCTTCTTTCTTTTCCAACTTCTGCCCGCGTCCCTTAGCTACATGTACAATGTAGCTCAAAATGTCAAACACGCTAGGGTCCAGCGGATTCCGCCGGCAGAAAAATTGGCAGAATTCGGTACTTTTTCTGGTAAGTTTCATGCATGTTTGGTATGTGAATAAAGAAATGGAGCAGAATTCGAGGAATTGCCCGCCATAAGGTTTGTATGGTTCTGCCAATTTTAGTGCTTTTCGAGCAGAATCTGCCACCTTTTCGAGCAGAATCCGCCGGTCCCTAAAACACACTGTCGGAATTATCAGCCCATCTTTCCCGCAGCATGTGCTGAACAGAGTGACTGCGAGTGTGAGTAACTCAGTTGCTAAGTCATTGGTCGGTTTGACTCAGTCTAGTCCGAGCCTCGTTAGTATTACTATTACATGTACTAGTATTAGTAAGTTGGCTGGCGCCACCGACACGCGCCCTGCTGTCTCGCACACTTGGGAGACAAGAGAGGTGCATGGCTGTACATGTACATGTAAATGTACACATGACTGTACATGTTGTTAGTTTGACAGCATGAAACAAGGACAATAGGTGGAGGACACCGTGTTCGGAAACAGTGATCTTACTACAACCATCCACGGTTGGCAGAGCCCGGGCCCGTTGGGACCATCTGAACCATTATGGGTGTTGAAACCGGTTCTGACCTTCATTATGCTGGGTTCAGATGGTCCCAACGGACCGGGGCTCTCCCAACCATGGATGGTTGTAGTAGTAAGGTCACTGTTTCCGAACACAGTGTCCTCCACCTAACTTCCTAAGTCCTTGTTTCATGCTGTCAAACTAACAACGTCACGACTGTACAATACATGTACAGTGTACATGTATCTCTATGCAATACCAGAATGCAATGACGTAGCGTTGGTTGATGTACATGTACATGCAACGGTACATGTAGATGTATTTTGCGCAAGCAAGCAGGAATCTGGTAGTTCACCCCTCAAACTCGTGAGTGAACAGGTAGGCAGCTTTCCTTCTCACATCACACATGTGTGCGAACAAATTAATACGCTGGCCAACGCAAAATTATTAGCGCAGGGTTGTAAATGGACACACTAGTCACGGGTCGACGGTCCCGGTGTGTTGTAAATGTAAAAATGTACATTTACATGTACATAATGCCACACAACGTACAAATGTACATTGTACATGTACATGTACATGTACACTGTAGATCTACGTTTCGCCGTGTAGACGCTGACGGCTCATCCCTGATCAGCTGTGCAGATTCGACTCGTATGGAGAGCCAAGGATTAAAATAATTATTAAAAAGAGAGGACCCAACACTTCACAAGTAAATTATCCGTTGTTTGTCCAACACTAACAATTATAAGGATGATAATAACTGGTGAGTCAGAACGTGCAGGCACAACACTGACTGATGTGATCATGTTAGGCCTTGACGGATTATGCTAATATTTTCGTGAAATTATGCTTTTCGCATTGCTGAAAAAATTGCAGAATTATGCTATTTTTATGCTAAAAGTTATCATATTATGCCGCATTATGCTCACATATGCTACTAATGCATAATGGTTCTGTGCAAAATAACAGGGGAATTTATTTGTAGAGGGCGTTGTACTGTAGTAGCAAAAGTTCAACGGGGTCAACGCACCGTCCGACCTAGCTACGACCATCACTGATTGTAGTGGACTGGACATGGTATCAAGGGAGTCGTAAACCTACAACTTCCTAGTGCATCTACTTGTACTTGTACTTGTAGAATATGTACAACTGTATGGAATTTGATGCGAACAGGCGGATTATTACAATTTTATGCGATTCGTATGCAATTTGCCTCGAATTATGCGATTATTCGACTTTGGTAGGAATTATGCGAAAAATTATGCTAGCATAATCCGTCAAGGCCTAGATCATGTGAAGCAGGGAGTCGTAAAGTAGAGGTTCCTGCACGAGTACGAGGGCAGTACCGCAGAATCGAGCCCGCGCCGCGATAGCGGAATGGGCTGGATGAACAGCGGTGCATTGCACGCTTTGGTTGAGGCTCATCCGGCTCGTCCAAGATCTCCTTCGCGAACGACTCCGCAATAAAAGTTTCAGTCTCTTCCTCAACTTTTTGCAGGAGCTCATTCACATCGCAAATATCGTTCAACAAAGGGGTTTCTTTTCTCCCAGTAGAGTTCCAGATCAAATGTCGGAGCGCCATGATGACAGTTGTGGTCGCAAACAGACGCTCTTCTGCTTTACATGTACTTAATAGTTACAAATATCTACATGTACATGTATTTCTTTATTAGTCACCTCTTTTCTTGATCTTGTTGGTTTTCCACTTAGTCGCTCTTTCCGCGCAATCCGGTGCCTTGTATTTTACAAGTATGAAACATGCGGCAAGTAACCAATGAAAGACCATGAAGAGAGTCAGTCCAGTGGCTACTACCCGTCGTCAAGTGACGACAGGCAGTGGAACCCGTTCCTGTCCGTCGTCACTTGACGACTTGACGACGGGCAATGGAATCCGTTCCTGCCCGTCGTCACTTGACGACGGACACTGGATCCAGTTCCGTCATCTTGGCTTAGGCTTTGAAGTAACACGTTAGTTCGAGCAGGCAGTACCGCGCTTTCCAGCCCGCGCAATTTGATCTGTCATTGGTCCACTCCAAGGCGAAAGTCACGTGACACACGGGAAAGTCCTTTTACGACTCCCTGTCGTTCTAACTTCTAAGTGATGAATAGTGTTGGACAAACAACAGATAAGATAACTTGTAACGTTTCGGTCCTCTCTTTTAGTCCTACGATGTTTGTTTGTTTGTTTGTATTTTTTTATTTAGAGTGGGAAGTCCAAAACAGGCCCTAGCCTAATAACAATGGTCCCACTAGTGAGGGAATGCTGTATATCTGTGCATAAGGATTAGTGAGTGTAACAGCAACTATTGGGAAAGCAAAAGAGAGAAGATAAACAACTCAAAACAAGAGTTGCGATGTCCATCCGGATCTACAGTACATGTACAATGCACAATGTACAATGTAAGTAATTACCGGATAGGTTTAGGTTTTACAGTCAAACAGTGGACAGAAAGGCTATAATTAATTTTATGGTTACTTACTCAGTGTGTCGTGCATACCCGTGCAATCATCAGACAACATGATACATTGATAATGGTGGGTACGCCGGTATTTGTGTGGGGTCTTTCGCGAGGGCTCAACACGATACTGAGGTGGAGGGCTCAACACGATAACACGATAACGTGGACGGTGGAGCACGTTGTACACACAAAACTCAAAAGGCACGAAGGAGGTTTACAGAGTTCGTCGCAACTCCCAGTTCCTTGCACACTGCAATCATCAGGCGACTCAGGCAAACCTTATACATGTACATGACTGTACTGATGTTCGTGAACATTTACAAATACAATGTGCATTGTAAAGAAGAGGTTGGTGCGACTTCGGCGATAGTACTAGTAGGGGAGGAGTGTGTTACTCCCTACATGTACATTGTAGCTGACACTACCTTGGTCCATTTCTTATCTACATGTACAATGTCATGTACATATACATGACATTGTACTAGTAGTGGTACCAAACAGGCAGAAAAATACCAAATGTTGCCAAATTCTGCCAAATTCTGCCAATGTATCCACCAACATTATCCGCTAAGCCTAAGGGCTATGTCAGTATGATTGTGTACTCAAGTACAATGTACATGATTGTACTACAACAGTACATGTACATTGTAGGTGCGAGGTAGCAGGGATGGTGTGGGTGAGTAGACCATGGCAGTAGCCTAGTGGTACTAGTACTACAGTTACTACGTTTAGGTGACGTCGTGGTATTTGACTCTGAGGAGAAATTTGTTTTCGTGTCGGCACTTTGAGACAAGTGCGGAGCACTTGTTTGGGCAGCATGAGGAGCCTAGGTTGATGAGGACGTGGTATTTCTCAGTCGCGCAGAGTCTGGATCGCTTCGTCATAATTATTATTTGTGTGTGGGCTTTGGCGAGGTCCTTTATTCTCCAATTCAGCTTGTAGGTGGTGTTTGCTCGGTTCCTCCCTCGTAGGTTTAGCTTTTCCGTGATTTTATCGTGGGTAGCTATTTACTACGTTCGTAGTCATCTGAGAAGACCCTTCCGATGTAACGCTCAGCCAAGTCAACAGTAGACTACAGTCGTGTAGACCTGCCAATTGCCATGTCCACAGAGAGTTGATAGTTGAAACAAACATCCCCTTCGGCCGGCTTCCGGATTTCCCTGCTGAGTGTAGGCATAGCAACGGCGACAATGCTTGCCTAGCGCCTGCTCCAGCTACAAAACGAAGCTCCTGTCTGAAACACTCACTCTCCATCATCTAGCTACATGCACAGTCATAATTATGTTGTTACATTGAGAGCATGAAACAAGGTGGAGGACACTGTGTTCGGAAACAGTGACCTTACTACAACCTTCCGCGGTTGGCAGAGCCCTGGTCCCTTCGGACCATTTGAATCATATGGGTGTTGAACCCGGTTCTGACCCTCATTATGCTAGGGGAGTTTTAGACTTCTCCTTACGTCCGTCGTATATTCTTTGATCGCTCCTGGATGTCGTCCTGGTAGTCATGTACAATGTAGTTACTTAAACCTGAGTTGCTTTTCTTTAATCTTCTTTTCTTCCAACGTCTGCCCATGGCGTCCCTCTCTCAGCTCGTCAGCTGTCAACATGTTAACAGTTACTGCCGCCACCATGACACTGTCGCGAGAAAGTGCTCTCTGTAGACGAGGTCGGTGATCTGATGTCCCGACGTGGCCATGGGTAGGCCTTCACCACCGGGGCTCTGCCAGCCGCAGACGGTTGTAGTAAGGTCACTGTTTCCGAACACAGTGTCCTCCACCTTGTTTCATGCCGTCAATATCATTATTCTAACAATATGTGTGAACTACATGTATAACAAGGTTTATCTAATGCTAGTTTTGAACTAGTATTAGGTTAAATGGCAATAAATAAGATAAATTGTGCACTCATAACAACAGCAAAAATGAAGAAAGTCAAGTTCCATAACGTTTTCTTGTGACTGTCATCAAGAGTCCATAACCCCCCAGAGTGTGCAACTCCAGGTTGGGGTCTGGCGCAACGAAATCCAAACATTGCGTCATCCGGTCCCCGGGCAAGCATGGGCGGATGGGGCCATGTGCATATCTGGTACATCCGGCGGGGGTTCCAAGTGGAAGCAAGCCACGGAAGTGTCACGTAAAACGTTTGCTCCACGGGCTATGCAGTGTCAGCAGAACGGCTTTGATTTCACAGTCACAGAATTTTTTTATTTGAAGAGAGTTTCTCTGCTCGTTGTCTGAAAAGCTTGTATTGGGAGAGTTCGTGACTCCGGGATAGCAAGAATAGGCATGGATATAGATTTACAAGATTTGATGGAAATAGCTCTTGGCACGGCATGAAGACCCGATCGATTTCGAAGTAGATGTGCTTCAACCTGCTCCTCAGTCCCATTTTGGTACAATTTCCAACACTCGACAATCGAGAGAAGAAAATGAGGAGCCCAGATCGAGCAAAAACTGACGAATATCGTCCACAGAGACACTGCACTCCGGCGACAATGGGGAGCGCTTTGCTTTAGGTTCAACAGTGGCCATTGTTCTTCTCTTATCGGAGAGACACTCAAAAGAGAAAACTGTTCGACAACTCTAAAATAATTCTTTGTGTACTTGAGCCTTTCAGTTTCAGGCGTGTTACGTGGCCGTGGATTCGTAAAGAAAGACCCCAAATTGGGCAAACGGGCGAAGTAGGTCCGGGCCAAACTTCCCATTTCGTCATAGCTACTCACTACATGACGTATGAAGTTTGGATTTCGTTGCGGCACTGATTTGTGCTGAGAAGGATCACGAGTTGCACACTCTGGGGGGTTATGGACTCTTGCTGTCATCAGTGGAACGCCGTCACATAAAAATGTAATAACTAAAACACACACTTATATGTACATGTAGCTAATATGGTTTCAGGTAGAAATACAGCTGCTAACAAGTACAAAAAGCGAAGTTTGCACCTTTGCAATGTGTGAATATAGTGTATGTGAGAAAGGTAGTGGCAGATGAATGTGATACTGTGTGATTGAATGTAATGGTGCGTGTGTATTACTTGAAGAGTGTGAGTGATACAACGTTTTCTTTCTGTTTACATAGCACAGGGTCACGAGTACGAATGTACACAGCTTCCAACGCCTGCAATTGCTTGAAGAAACGTGCGCAACGAATAACACTAAACCAGGAACCGTCAAACACCTTACGACATTCTGGACTGGACACCAAATGCTTGTACACTGCGGACTTCCTCTTGTCAACATCAAACTCCTCCTCATCACTACTCTCATCCTCCACCTCCATTCCAATGCCGCCGTCCATCCCATCGCACTCGTATTCGTCGTCATCAGTCTCCATCTCCTCGCGACACCGCTTCCCTCTCCTTGATTCGTTCTGTGCCGTGCCTGTGCTTCCTCCTGCGTCTCCTTGCCTACCTTTCTCACATACACTATATTCACACATTGCAAAGGTGCAAACTTCGCTTTTTGTACTTGTTAGCTGCTGTATTTCTACCTGAAACCATAATTATTAGCTACATGTATACTGTATAAGTGTGTGTTTTAGTTATTACATTTCTATGTGACGGCGTTCCTTGCGTTCCGGCGGAACTTGACTTTCTTCATTTTTGCTGTTGTTATGAGTGCACAATTTATCTTATTTATTGCCATTTTACGACTATTGTCTCCTCGTCGATAGTATTAGGTTATAATTATAATGTACAGTCATGTAGATAAAATCATCATGTAGATCTACATGTAGATCTTCTACATGATGATTAATTTTTATCTACATGACTGTAGTCTACAGTGTAGATCTACATGACTGTAGACCCCCTCTACATGATCATTGTAGGGGAGACGGTTGAAAGTCGGACCTGCTTGACAGCATGTAGAGCTACAATGATTATGTATGTGAACCAGTTTACCTACCACAACCTGCACTAGTGCCTAGTAGTCATGGTACAGTAGTGGCACTGTCAGTGTCACTGTGTCAGACAAGAGTGAGGTTTTGCATTCCGAATTTCGGTACAGCGTTCTTCGGTCATTTGTCGAACATCAAAATGTCGAATTTTCGCACCAACGTTTGTTTTGCAAGTCGAAAATGATGTGTTTTCATTTCGTGAGTCCCAGCATCAGCAACGTCCTGTTCCGTGCTCCTTTTCTTGCTGATTCCAACGAACTTTGATCGCCCAAAGAGTCGAGGGCCAAACCTGCCTCCTCAGTCGCCTCAGAAAAACCAATTCCATGGCCAAGTCAAATTTTATGCGTGTCGGCATAGTCTTTTCAGCTACACAGATGACGGTGAGGACACTCCAGGCGAAAGAGAGTAGACAGGCAGTGGAGAGGAGCAATCAGAGGTAGCTGACGATGCTATGTCGCCAAAGACGCCTGCCAAGCGATGCCGAGATAAGAAACCTCTTTGAATAAATCACGCGCTAGCGCTCTTCTACAAGAAAATGCATCCGAAAAATATTTTCGGCAAGGTGAGCTTTTTCCGAACAAACACGCCGAATCTTCGTGTCCATTTTCGACCTCGCTCCCGCGTGCCGAATCTTTTTGCCGAATTTCGGAATGCAAAACCTCGCAACTGTGACTACAATTTTCTATGTCCATGGTGTCCCAGTTGCTTGTCCCTAGCCGAAGCCAAGAAGTCCCAGGCTACTGCAGTTCGGGACGCCACTCGTCGGGCTGCAGCCTGTGCATGCAGGAGCACCGCATATGTCAGCAGACTGCGCCGATTTCAAAAACGCAAAGGTGTCAGACGATGACACACACGATGCGAAATGGAGTAAAGACGAAGACTTGAAAGAGAAGGAGACCCCCCGCGCACGTACTGGGTCTAGCTATACAAGGGTCTGCATTATACTTTGCGTTCAAATCGCGGCGCGGCAAAGCACAGGGCACGGACGACGAATGGACAGACTAGATCCACACAAGTCATGGTGAAAAGAAGCCAGGAAAACTGAACTATGTTGCATAGCATTTGCGGCTCCCTACTCGAATGTTTTCCTTGGGCGTTTGTGGCAGTGCAAGATTGCGAACTGAACCACCTGCTTCATTCTGCAGGGCACCAGAGCTGGCGGACCCCTTAGACTGAAGCTGTAGGAATCAGCTCACTCAGCCCAACAGAGTCGGTCACATCTTCAACCTCCAACTGACTTGAAGCAGCAGATTACCAAGTGGATTGTCGACGGTCGGGGAGGGGGGTTTGCGCAAGGACGTACAGCCAATACGCTATACGCTACGGAAGGACAACATTGTCGCGGCATTGGGCTCCTTCCTGCGTGGGCCGCAGCGCTCCCGGCCAGTGACGTAGGGTGGTGAACAAGGATAGGTCACGAGAAGAGGAGAGAGCTCTACGACCGAAGTACCATCCGTCACACTGTCTAAACAATGGTAAGAGCGGCACTACAGCTAGCACTGATTGTAATTACATCTTGATACTGATAAACAAGGCCGGTTGAATAGCCGCAATCGTAGCTAGATTGGCGGTGGAAACTTCTTTTTGACGAGTGTAAACTCCTGGTCCATGCATTCGACCGGCGGCGAACGTTCGCTGCACGTCGTTTCCACATTCCATTGGTAGATGATCCGCGAGGCAAAACATCACAATGTCACGCATGCAGCGAATCGTAGAAATAGTGCTCAGGACATGACTAGTCTCACACGTCTACCATGGTCTACCGGCAGAACTGACGACATGGAATCAGCGAAGAACAAGTACATGATTGTACATTTATCTCTACAGCAACATCCATTGATTTAAATTGTAATCAGACTTTTTAACGTCTTTGGGTTTTTGTACTGTTGAGTTCGAAACAGCACGACTGACGACATATCCAGACATTACAACGGGAACAGGTAGGTTGGGAACGACATTTATTATAGACGACGAGACAAGAGACCAAGACGAACGAAACGACTACATGGTGATTATTGACGAGTGAGAAAAGAGAGAGAGAGAGAGAGAGATCAAGTCTGAACGGCAAGATAAAGGGCCTGGGTAGCTATGGCAAATATGGGCGCGCAAGTAGCTACCCAGGCCAACGGAACAAAAGGAGACAAAAGGTGAGTACGTAAGTGCATGCAGGCGAGCTAGAAAAGGTACGGGAGGAGGTACCTAACAGTACCATAATTATGGTGTGAATGGAAAATAATCGCCAAGTATAAAGTAGATTACTTCTGCATATGCATTACATACTATGATTGCGCTGGCTCAATCCCTTCAGGGGCGTGCTCGGCCCCCCAACTAGGGGGGTGCACGGGAGCCGAGGGGAGCCCCCCCCCCCCCCGGCAATTTTCTGCAATTTGTTTGCAACCATTCTTGAATTTTAGAGCATATTTGCATACATTACAATTGCAATTACCCAGATTGAAAAATTTTGGGGGGTGCACGTGCCCCCCGTGCCCATCGCCGAGCACGCGCCTGCCCTTATCTCCTAAGCTACCACCCCCCCCCCCCCCTCACCGGTGCGTCTGCCCAGTGTTGACTCCGAGACCCACGGTCGGACGAGCTGCCCAGGCCTCACCCGTGACCACTGCCGTTTCTGTGCTGCTTTCTCGATACATGCTTATGTACACTGTATATCATGTGCACATTCACATGTCTGAAGGTTTGTGGTTTTCAATAAAAAACTAAAAAAAGATCTACAATGCAACACAATTGCAGGAACTCCATGTTATACATGTCCAGTAGCACATCATTACAATGTCATGTACATGTATGTGTACATGTATGTGTACAAGTATCAGTTTAGTTTAGTTTAAATATCTCTTATTATTATTATTATTTTTCTCACCCCACACCCCTCTACTCTGTTATCGGCCCTCTTAAGAGTTGTGTTCATCACTGTTGAGGCTTCCGATGGAAAATAAAAGAATACTACTACTACTACTACTACTACTACTACTACTACTACTACTACTACTACTACTACTACTACTACTACTACTACTACTACTACTACTACTACTACTACTACTACTACTACTACTACTACTACTACTACTACTACTACTACTACTACTACTACTACTACTACTACTACTACTACTACTACTACTACTACTACTACTACTACTACTACTACTACTACTACTACTACTACTACTACTACTACTACTACTACTACTACTACTACTACTACTACTACTACTACTACTACTACTACTACTACTACTACTACTACTACTACTACTACTACTACTACTACTACTACTACTACTACTACTACTACTACTACTACTACTACTACTACTACTACTACTACTACTACTACTACTACTACTACTACTACTACTACTACTACTACTACTACTACTACTACTACTACTACTACTACTACTACTACTACTACTACTACTACTACTACTACTACTACTACTACTACTACTACTACTACTACTACTACTACTACTACTACTACTACTACTACTACTACTACTACTACTACTACTACTACTACTACTACTACTACTACTACTACTACTACTACTACTACTACTACTACTACTACTACTACTACTACTACTACTACTACTACTACTACTACTACTACTACTACTACTACTACTACTACTACTACTACTACTACTACTACTACTACTACTACTACTACTACTACTACTACTACTACTACTACTACTACTACTTGAGAACGGTTTTATTCACAACACCATGAAGTAAGAGTCAAAGCAAAAAGACAACCCAATTTCGGAATAAAATAGAACACTCAATTGAAATATAAAACTTTGAACTCAAAAGCTTCACACGAAATCATCACCTAATAACAATGCCTACGGGCATGCAAAGGCGAACGGTCAGAGCTCTGGCCGTGTCAGCAGAGCCGGCGGCAATAAGCTGCAAAGGGGCTCCCGACCCTGCGGCGAATGTAAGAGGCCCTGCAGCCCCTGAAGCACGTGACTGCCCATCGCAGCAGGCAAAATGAAACTCGGGTGCGTAACTCACCCATCACAGCAGAATATACCAAGTCTTTGTTTTTGTCTACAACGAGAGCAGCTAGCGACTTCAGGAATATAGAAGTTTCCTTGCCCGCCACACCCGAGGTCGAAAACACCAGTGGGGTGAATGATGCCCTCTCCACCTGGTTGACTCTGGCACCATACGCCGCCTTCTTCATTCTCTCATGTGTTCTCAGGTGGCTAAGGATTTCCGGACGAGACAGCAAGGACGGCCCAAGGTCAGTGACCCTTACATCAAAATAGGCGTCCTGCTGCCGCGACCAGAAACCCCTAGCCCGTATGTCCAGGCGTGCCTCTGGCTGACGATTCGCGGAGACGGCAGAGATGTCCTCACCGTGTAGCGGGAGCAGATGTGGCTCAACCTCCACATCGGGCAGTACCTCCTGCAGCACTCCCGCCAGGAGGTCCCGAAGCTCGTTATGGCGAGCCGACGGATAGCCGCCGGTCGGGCACGTGAGGGCGTGGTGGGTGGTCATGGACTTCCCACAGACACAATGATCACTTACACCGTCCAGTGGGAGACCATATCGTATGCATAGCGCATCTCTAAAATCCGACTTTTTCAGCACGGTGCGGTTTGTCCAAGACGGCTGTGCTGTTAACCATGTTGAGACGCCTTTCTCATCCGCTACTGCGAGCAGCTGCCGCTGGACAGGTGAAAGCCCCTCAGCCAGCTCCGTCTGCATCTGCCGGCATCCACCGATTTTTTCATGGCGCTTTTGTCGGGCGATGCCTCGTGCCTCGCCAACGGCTTCTTGAACAGGATTGGCCATGCCCTCTGCGATGGCCACGATGCTCTGCGTGTTTTGGTCCGGACTGATGGCTGGAGAGTCTCGGACGCTCACGTTACGGTGGGCGTCGATCAGGTTCACCATTGACGCCGTGATGGCAAGTGATGCTTGATGGTCTGCCTCTGCAGACTTTGCTACCATCGGGATAGCCAGGCCCCCGAATCTTGTCGGGAGGGACAGAAGCTTTCTCAGCGAGCTGTCAGCTGCCATTCCCTGGCCCAAAAGGGCAGGAAGAAAATGATCATCCAATGCCTCATCTAGAGGGGCCAGGGTGACAGAGTTTATCGATGAGGCTCTCAAATGATAGGACCATTTGGACGATAAGCCCTTTGTTAGCACAGTGTAGGCGGCCTGGGGTTGCATTTCGGCCATTGCAGTGAGATTCATCAGCTCCCGTCGCCAGTTGCTGACGTACCTGTCTCCGACACGATGGCAATAATCTTCATCGCCAATGATCCCACCAAGATATTGATGACCCGCCGCCGTGACGCAGACTCCCGTCCCCTGGAACACTTCCTCAGCCCGGTCCAGGTACTGAGGCTTCACCAGGAGAGTTGTCTTGGTGGGATTGGGATTGTATCCATACTCGGGTCCGATAATGTTCACATCTTTCCAGTAGCTGGCGAGGGAGCTAATATCACCGCCCGCTGCGTCGTCGTCGGCATACCACTCCTGGTCGACATCGGGGTTTGCCTCCTGCAACCTCTGCACTAGCGGTACAGTTGCTACAGCATAATAGGCCATGGCCAGGGGATCGCCCTGACAAGTTCCTTCTTGGGAGAGAACCTCGCCGCCACCAGCCACAAACAGTCTAGTCTTATCCGAGTAAGTATTCTGAAATATTTTTCCCAGAGCTGGACAGATCCTTGGAATATTGTGAAGTGCTGCAGTGCGGTTCAGGGAGTTAAATGCATTTGTTGCATCCACGAAGAGAATCGCCTCTGTATCATCACGGTTGAAAATCTTGCGCATAGCGTGTACAGCAGCTTCGCAGGCAGACGGCACACCCACACAGAGCTGCAAGGGGGCGACAGCACGTAGAACGTCGGGCTTGATCACAGACATTACTGCCCGACCGATCAGACGACGGAACACTTCGCCGACCGCAATAGGGCGAACACCAGACGGCTTCTTGGCCAACGGGATGAGCCTAGATGCGGTAAATGCACTCACATCGGAAGCCGGTATTGCCTCTGTACACAAGCACTGCGCTGCGAGCGCCAATGCTCGACAGAGGTGATCAGATGCAGCTTTGTAACTGGTGAGCATTCTACACCACCCATCAGCATCAACACCGGATGGGCCAGAAGAACCCTTCATCTGTCGAGACATCTTGCGAATTAACTCCGGCGTTATCCTCTGGAATAATATAGGGTTGACTATTGCTGCATCGCCCTCCAGTAAGATGGATTCCGGAGGGTCAACGGGTGTGGGGTGCTTTGATACCAACACATCTCTAACTGTTCTTGTGGAAGATTCGTCCACCGGGTCATCTAAATGCAAGACACCATCGGCTGACTCTGGAGATAGATACCGAATTGCTGAATGGATTTTCCCGCCAAACACTAGATTAGAGAACACAACATCACTCTTGTCGGACGCCTCATTGGAACAAGACGTGTGCATCGGCGGTAAATGATTCTGAATGCAAGCACCCTCCGCCACCAGATCCACGATCTTGTTGTCCTTCCAGAGCTCTAACCGCCGAAGAAGATGAGTTGACTGATCCGCCATGATCTTGGAGTTGTGCGTCTTCTGCAACAGTACGTGAGAAGCGACGCAGACTGCCTTCCACGCTATGCACCGAAGTGGAGAGCCATCCGCAAAGTTCTGAATATACTGCGCCAACAATTCAGTGAACTTCTGCCCTGCCGAGCCAAATGGGATCATGAAAAGGTTCCGCCTCCACTTCATGACGACTTCGTACGCGGTGTTAATCTCGCGAATAACTTCAGAGGTTACATCCTCAACCGGCGGTGTGTTTGTCGTGGGCGGTGATTCCGCATCCTGGGCTTGAGATGTAACGACTGATCCGTGCCCTTGCGGTGGGTTATCCGATGATGCTGGCTGGGACTGGTCCAATGCTGCCAACAAATTGACATCGCTGTTGTAGGATCCATCCAGCGAACTGCCTCCTGACGTTGTCCCTGCCGCAGTCCCCTGTAATGGAGGGCAACTCAATGGCAGCTGCACATCACCTACTGGCGTCGGTGAGATGCCCGGCTGAGTGACTGGCTGGCTGGAGGAGACTGAATGACATACTGTGGTGGAGAGATTCCTGCACTTTGATTTTGCACTTGGCACACAGTTAGTACATTTTCTGTTGTTCTTCACACAAACACAAGCCTGGCAGGTTCCAAGAGCACTGCAGGCGCAACATTTAGGCATCGCTCTCTGGCATGAGGCAGCTGGAAGTGCGGACGATGCATACGATGCAGGTGAAAATGCTAAGATTGAAGATTCGGCAACAAGAGAATACCGCAAAGTAGCGCCAATTAGACAGCCAGCTAGGCAGCAAGAGAATAGCAGAATATTGCAATGGCGTGCTATATAGCGTGATATATAATGGTACGTCATAAACCTAGGAGAATAACTAACACAGGCCACTAGGACCGTGAGGCAATAACCTACCAAAATAAGCGCAGGAATAACAGTGCTAATAACAGTGCTAATGCCAACGAAACCCACCAAGAAGGTGAGACAATGAAAACCCAAACCCCACAGGAGAATGCTGCAGGGCACACACTGAATGCAACCAAAGGTGAAAACGCTGGACAGCACCAGCAAACAGGTGAGAAACGTGAAATCAATAGGGACTGAAGCGCAGAACACAACACAACTCAACACAGCGAAGAATAAAAAGCAACGTACCATGAACAATCCTTCAGAAAACCGTCCAAGCTTCCTCATCAGCCAGAGCTCCCAAATCACCAACCGTCCTCCACCAGCGCAACTCCAGTACTACTACTACTACTACTACTACTACTACTACTACTACTACTACTACTACTACTACTACTACTACTACTACTACTACTACTACTACTACTACTACTACTACTACTACTACTACTACTACTACTACTACTACTACTACTACTACTACTACTACTACTACTACTACTACTACTACTACTACTACTACTACTACTACTACTACTACTACTACTACTACTACTACTACTACTACTAGGAAGCGTGTTTTTATTGACCACATAAAATGATGATGGAAAGAAAGAAAAGAACACCGGTAACATAAACTCAAGAAATAATATTCGGCGCAAAAGAAGAAACACAAAGAAATAACCGCAAAGTTTTTTGTTAAAAAACAGAATAGAAAAACAAAGAAATAACCCAAAAGCGCTAAATCGCACCTAAATTATAAGAAAAAGACAGGACACTTCCGGTAATGCAAACTACTCCAGCGATACAAAAAGACAGGACACTGCCTGTAATGCAAACTACTCCAGCAACACATCACAGTACTGTTGAAACTAAAAAGTTCCCATTGACAGATTAATTGACAGCAACCGACATCACGGACAAGGCAACACTAAAAGGTAGATACAATACCATGAGCTAACTGAAACCAAGGGCTCAGAAGCGAGCAGCAGCCCGCATCTCCGCAAGGAGAGCAGCAGCCCTTCGCCGGTAGGATGTGCGGGATCCCCGGAGACACGTGATCTGCCACCTGAGCAGACACATGCCGATCTTCGCCCTGATTGTTGAGATGGCAACGGCATAGCTAATGTCTCTGCACTTCTCTGCGACACGACTTGCCAACGTCTTCAGGAAGACCTCACACTCCACAGCCGCCTGGCCATTCGTTCCAAACACAAGCGGCGTGAATGATCCACGGTCAACTTGTGTGATGCGCTCCCCGTACTGCCGCCTCTTGGCCCGTTCGTTGTGGGCTAGTTGGCTCTTGACTTCTGCACACGACCGCAGAGACGCTTTGGGGTGGGTCACCCTTACATCGAAAAACGCGCTCTGCTGCCGTGTCCAAAACCCAAGAGCTCGGATGTCCACTCTCGCTTGGTCGGCATGAGATCCACTGACGTCCTCGCCGTCCAGGGACAGGAGAACTGGTTCCCGTTCAACGTCCGGGACGACGACAGATAGAAGCTCCGAGAGCAAATCCCGGATCTCATTATGACGAGCCGTGGGATACCCCCCGGCAGGGCAGGTCATCGCATGATCCACCGTAAAATCGGGACTCCCACGGCAGATACACGACGTCGGCAAATCATGCAGCGCCAGACCATACCGCAAAGCTAGGCCGTCGCGGAAATCCGACTTCGACAATATGGTGCCGTGTTCGTGCGAGGGTGGAGACGTTACCCACGTCGAAACGCCCTTCTCCTTTGAGGTGTCGAGAAGAAGTCGCTGAGGTGGTGTTAGAGACGGTCCCAGCTCGCTGACGGCGTCCACGAGGGACTCACGGAACTGAGCGCGTGTGCGCCCGGCAACTGCCCTGGACGCTGCAATTGCATCCACCACCCGAGGCCGCCGCCGAGCAAGCCCCGAAGCATCACCCGCACAAAGCCCAGTGCCGGGGCTGAGACTCTGAGCGACCTCCGATGCCGCATTATCCGCACCCGCGGCAGCGAGGAACTCCACAATCGGGCCAGTAGAAGCACGAGAGAGCTCTAGCTGTCTCGCGGCACCCTCGGACGGGACGGGGATGCCTAGACCACCGAGGCGGACAGGCAACGACAACAGCTTACGGAGGGACTCCGGCAGCTCGTCTCGACCGAAAATGCCCTCGCAGAAACGGACGATCACATTGTCCAATGGACCAAAGGCGTCGGCAGGGACCTCACACACTCGCTGCAGAAACCTCCACTTCGCCTGCACTGCGGTCGAGACGACGTGGTACGCAGCCTGGGGTTGGGTTTTGGCGAGCACCGTCAGACGATTCATCAGCGTTAGCCAGGTGTTGATCTGGGACGAGACCCGACCCGCCACAAACTCATTGGACCCAATGTAACCACCCAGGTACCGAACACCATCCGATCGGATTGCAATTCCTGTCCCGTGGAACACTTCCTTCGCCGTTTGCTCGAGCTCGGGCTTGACGAGGAGGATAGACTTCTGGGCATTTGGGAAATACCCGTAGCGTGGACCGACGCTGGATATGCATCTCCAGTACTCTCTGAGGGATGCGAGCTTGGCGGCGGCAGCATCATCATCGGCGAACCACAGTTGCCGACAGTCCGGAGAGGCAAGAGACAGCCTCTGCGCCAGCGGGGACATGGCTAGGGCATAAAAAGCCATTGCCAGGGGGTCACCCTGACAGGTCCCCTCCCTGGACAACACTGTCAGGCCACCCTCCAGAAACAGAGGGATGTCCGACTGATAGAGGTTGACGAACGCACGGCCGGCGGCGGGGCAAATGCGTGGGATATTGTGCAAAGCAGCCGACCTGTTCATGGCGTTAAATGCGTTGGAGGCATCCACAAGAAGAATGCCATCGCATGACTCGGACTGAAACTCTTGGCCGAGAATACCGACGGCAACCTCACAGGCAGATGGAATGCCAACGCACAGTTGGTAAGGCGTGACAGCCAGGAGGACATCCCGCTCGATAGCACTCATGATGGCTTTGCATATGACTCTCCGAAACACCTCGCCAATCGCAATTGGGCGGACTCCAGGTTGCTTGTCGAGTGGTATTAGCCTTGCAGCGAGGAATGGCCGAAGGCAGGTCTCGTCCAACGTTTCCGTGCAGATACACTTGGCCGCCCTCGAGAGAACGCCACACAAGGAATCAGATGCGCCATCGTAACTGGTCATCATCCGCCTCCAGGCAGCAGAATCCAAGGCCGATGGCCCAGCAGCGCCCGACAATCGAGAAGCCAGTCTACGAATCATGGCGGGCGTGATCTTGTCAAACAGTACCGGCTCAGGTGGGTCCGGGCCGCCGGGAAGAAGGATATCGGGTTGAGCATCCACTGGAGCGGGGTGCTTTTCCTTGAGGACATCAAGGACCCGGCGCCCCGGCGCCACCTCTTCAGAGAGGTCAAGTACCCTTCCAGAGGCATTCGACTCCACATAACGGGTGGCAGTGCCCACTTTGCCATGGCTAACCATTCCGGCGAAAACAATGTCGTCTATCCCATCGGATTGCCTGGACGAGGAGCGGGTGGTAGTGTGGCCTGCAATACTACTATATATAGTATATATATACTATCACTACTACTATATATATAATATATTATATATATATTTATACTACTAATATATTTTATATTGTATAGTACTACTACTACTACTACTACTACTACTACTACTACTACTACTACTACTACTACTACTACTACTACTACTACTACTACTACTACTACTACTACTACTACTACTACTACTACTACTACTACTACTACTACTACTACTACTACTACTACTACTACTACTACTACTACTACTACTACTACTACTACTACTACTACTACTACTACTACTACTACTACTACTACTACTACTACTACTACTACTACTACTACTACTACTACTACTACTACTACTACTACTACTACTACTACTACTACTACTACTACTACTACTACTACTACTACTACTACTACTACTACTACTACTACTACTACTACTACTACTACTACTACTACTACTACTACTACTACTACTACTACTACTACTACTACTACTACTACTACTACTACTACTACTACTACTACTACTACTACTACTACTACTACTACTACTACTACTACTACTACTACTACTACTACTACTACTACTACTACTACTACTACTACTACTACTACTACTACTACTACTACTACTACTACTACTACTACTACTACTACTACTACTACTACTACTACTACTACTACTACTACTACTACTACTACTACTACTACTACTACTACTACTACTACTACTACTACTACTACTACTACTACTACTACTACTACTACTACTACTACTACTACTACTACTACTACTACTACTACTACTACTACTACTACTACTACTACTACTACTACTACTACTACTACTACTACTACTACTACTACTACTACTACTACTACTACTACTACTACTACTACTACTACTACTACTACTACTACTACTACTACTACTACTACTACTACTACTACTACTACTACTACTACTACTACTACTACTACTACTACTACTACTACTACTACTACTACTACTACTACTACTACTACTACTACTACTACTACTACTACTACTACTACTACTACTACTACTACTACTACTACTACTACTACTACTACTACTACTACTACTACTACTACTACTACTACTACTACTACTACTACTACTACTACTACTACTACTACTACTACTACTACTACTACTACTACTACTACTACTACTACTACTACTACTACTACTACTACTACTACTACTACTACTACTACTACTACTACTACTACTACTACTACTACTACTACTACTACTACTACTACTACTACTACTACTACTACTACTACTACTACTACTACTACTACTACTACTACTACTACTACTACTACTACTACTACTACTACTACTACTACTACTACTACTACTACTACTACTACTACTACTACTACTACTACTACTACTACTACTACTACTACTACTACTACTACTACTACTACTACTACTACTACTACTACTACTACTACTACTACTACTACTACTACTACTACTACTACTACTACTACTACTACTACTACTACTACTACTACTACTACTACTACTACTACTACTACTACTACTACTACTACTACTACTACTACTACTACTACTACTACTACTACTACTACTACTACTACTACTACTACTACTACTACTACTACTACTACTACTACTACTACTACTACTACTACTACTACTACTACTACTACTACTACTACTACTACTACTACTACTACTACTACTACTACTACTACTACTACTACTACTACTACTACTACTACTACTACTACTACTACTACTACTACTACTACTACTACTACTACTACTACTACTACTACTACTACTACTACTACTACTACTACTACTACTACTACTACTACTACTACTACTACTACTACTACTACTACTACTACTACTACTACTACTACTACTACTACTACTACTACTACTACTACTACTACTACTACTACTACTACTACTACTACTACTACTACTACTACTACTACTACTACTACTACTACTACTACTACTACTACTACTACTACTACTACTACT
>NC_088650.1:29838660-29911160 GCF_964019385.1 Sycon ciliatum | reverse complement strand
GCGTTCTCTGGCCGACCTCATTCACACCAGCGACATGACTCCGAGTTGTAGATACTGACAAACAATTAACTGAAAGCTGCTTACCCTTTGGATGTCGATGATGGGCTGTTTTGCTCCAGTCCCGTATCATCCTGCACATCCCGTAGAGATTTTCGCAAATTTGCGCACACGGCCGCAGCGCGAACCCGCTGTGAGCACAACCTCCCTAGTTCACATCGTTTGCTCACAACTGCACCGGCCACATTGCTGCTGCATACTAACGTACACAATATCACCAGTGTGTCTGACATCTGCCAACCTGCTCTGCTCCTTTCCATGTTCTTGTCTATAGCCGCGAGTCGCGAGATGAAAGTGTTGACAACGCAGGCCGCTGTCCGGGTGGGTGAGCACGAGCCACGACGGGACCCTGGAGAAAGACGACACAGCCTGTCTGAAACTGGGGATCCCCCTAACGACTTTAGCAAGGTAATTTGAGCCAAGTTGGTGTTGGACAAAACGGATAACTTGTTAACTTATGGTCCTCTCTTTTTTAATTTCGAAAGAACCTTTTTTTCATTTTGAGCTTTTTTTAGCGAGGACCATGTTTCTAGAAAGTGTTTGTACTACACCGACCACTGGCATCCTGTATGTCAGACCTTTCATTTGTACCTTCTGTCAGTTCTGATACAGTTACACCGTAGTATTGATGTACATGTACATGCACATGGCGTACATGAAACCAGGTACTAAAGTATGCAGCCGCTGCACCTTGGCTACATGCTTGAGTAGATGGTTTCACGTTGCCATGTAGGTACATCATTGCTTACGTTTGACATTATTGACGTTAGAAGTAGGGGTGAAACGAGTATATCGAATACTCGAGCGCTCGCTCGAAAATTTGAAACGAGCGAGTACTCGTTTCGCAAAATGCTCGAAGAATCCTATGTACATTGTATTGTATGCATGTATATCAAGCATTTCTGCTACTCTGACTGGTACTGATGGTCCATGCAAGTGCGAAATTATTGCTTGTCCCTACTTACCAGCAAAAGACAGTAGTTCAGACTATTCCCTGCACTAGGCTGCATGCAAGACTACATGTGTATCGGGTGTACTACGTGTGATGTTGCGAGAATGTGTGCAGTGCATTGTTTTATGTTGTCAGTAAAATCATCGTACTTGCTCGAATACTCGCTCGTTTTTTCAAAGAGTACTCGAGTCCCCAATTTTGGCACTCGTTTCACTCCTAGTTAGAAGGCACAAATGAACAGTCTGACATGCCAGTGCTCGTTGTAGACTAGGAGGGCAGACATTTCGTATGCATGTGCGTATATGCATGTGTGTGCATGTATGTGTGTGTGTGTGTGTGTGTGTGTGTGTGTGTGTGTGTGTGTGTGTGCATGCGCGCACATGCAGGTGGCAGGAAGACAAACACCGCCGCATTCACCAGCTCAAAAGGCGGCACAGCCATCCGGACAGGCCTACAGAGCTGGCGGCTATGCATCAGCTAGCAGCAGCCTGGAACCAGTAAGACCTTCACACATCATGATGACTGATTGAGAACTCAAAGCAGGCCCGCCGGAAGCAGGTTTTGCTGGTTATGGCATTACCCAGGCTAGCCTTTCACACTTTGTGTATGACGTGGAGGGTATACATAACCTCCTCAGCAGTACTAGTAAACACGTGTTGCTGGCCAACAAGTTGGTCTGATTATGACCTGACCAACCGGACTAGTTTCGGCGGGCCTGCAGTGCTGGGTACATGTGGCACTGTTCAAACTGTGTACAGTGTGCCTCGCGTACATGCAGCCCATACACACAGCTACCTACAAGTAGAGGTTTTTTGCGCGGTGTGTGTTAAAAGAAAAAATGGCTTTTGCTGCTGCTGCTGCACTTGTGCGTTAATCCTTGATCCTGGCCGCTTTCCTATGGATCTGGAACTCCAGACTGACCCTTGCTGAGCTTGTCAGGGCAGTCTGCTCATGCCCGCTGACTGACTAACTGACTTGTACAATGTACAGTGAATTCTGCCTTGCTAACTTCCAATTTGGAAATCAGTCCTGGAAGAAACCTCTACGCGGCCACTGATGTTTGATTTAGGCCACATTTGAATTATCAGGACCCACCCTGTTAGGCTGTAGTACATGACATATTGTAGTTCTTACTCGAGCACCTGTGAGTGCCACAGATACCATGCTCTCCCAACTACCCATGCACAGACACCTTGCTCTTCCTACTACCCATGCACAGACACCTTGCTCTTCCTACTACCCGTACACAGATACCATGCTCTCTCTCAACTACCCATGCACAGATGCAGCGGCGGATCCAGCGATCTCTAGAGGGGGGTTCCAGTATAGTCAAAAGACTCAAAACTGAATGCTAGTACTGTAGTAGCTCAGTCGGATACATGTACATCTACATATACATGGACATGGACATGCATATGGTTGCCAGTAGTACATTTACGAAATTTAGGGGGTTCCGCGGAACCCCTGGAACCCCTCCTGGATCTGCCCCTGCAGATGTCATACTTGTATAAGTTAGATACATCACAACCTGCTGTACGTTTACATGTGCCTTCCTTACCAGGTGAGCTCCAAGATCTTTGATGACGAGGACGATGGTCAGGGGGAATTACGCCAGTCACATCTGCACGCCGGCAGCTCCGGAGCAGGTCGCCAGGTGCAGCGACATCACAGCACCTCATCCGACAGAGGCAGGGTAAGTCGGAATGTGGCGAGACTGGGCTGCAGTGGAGCGTCGAGAGAGAGAGAGGCAGAATGAGATGCGACTGGGCTGTAGTGGAGCGTTTATAGAGGCAGAATGAGATGCCGGCGACTGCGCTGCAGTATATAGGCAGAATGAGATGTGACTGGGCTGCAGTGGAGCGTCTATATAGGCAGGTCCGAAACGAAAGAGAAGAACATGCGGACACTGGAATTGAATGGTCAGGGATTAGTGGTTGACGCAATGGGGACAGGATAACACCGAGCTAACCATTGTGACTGCGTGAAGAATTACCGGTGCACATCACTATACTCTTAGTTACATGCGGCCAATAGGATCAACAGACAACGATAGTAACTGGGGAGTGGATCATCCCGATGACAGTATGCAGGGGTGTCGCACACGGTACGTTCACTACGGTAGTGACCGTTCCACTATTTGCCCCAAGAACCTCGTGAATCAATAAAATCCACTGGCTTGGGCTCTAAATTTCCAAAATTATCGGCTCAGCTACCCCTCACCCACGAGTAAATTTGTACTTCAGATGGCTGACAGTACCACATTAAATTACCTTCCGACACCCCTGGTATGACCTACAAGTGTAAGCACTGCATAAAATGCACTAATGCAATCTTGTGCTCATGACGGGAGACTAACATAAGACCCACATGATGTGTAATCATGCATGATGGTGACCTACCCGGTACAGTGCACGCGTACACGTCCAGTGCACGCATTGACACATGCATTGACACATGCATTGACACATTGAATGAACGCTGCGATACATTATAATCCTGTTTTGCGGGCATGGCAAACTCTAGCTGCTTTGCCTGCGAATTCTGCGATACGGTGCCATGCGCCTGTAACTAGAGTTTCAAGCCTGCCTGCTTTCTATCCAAATCAGATTTAAAAACTCCCAGATATCTGGATACTATGTATCTGTTTAGGTAAGATGAGCTGTTTGCGCATGTTATGTTTAGCAGGCAGGCTGGAGGCCATTAAGTAGGTTAACACAACAACCATTGCGTATGGTGTCTAAGATCTAAGTGGGTAACATTATAATACTAACATCGCTATGTTTATGTATGCTCTCATTGCAAAGAGACCGCTAGGCCGGGAACATCAGGATAGTGAACTTGACCACCAATCAGCCATTGACGACGCCAGGGTTGAAGAGCAAGCTCTCATTCCCATCCAACCAGGTAGGGAGTGCCAGGATAGGCAATGCACTGCATCACAAACTCATCGTCCCTAGATTTGTACGTGTGCATGTGACACAGTGGTGGTGGTATTGGCCGGTGTGGCAGGGTGCCGGCAACAAACTGAGGCGAGAATCCTGCTGCTCCCGATCTGATTATCCTGATGCGTGCATCATAAGGGGCCGGTCACAATGAGGGAACCGTGAATCCTCGGATTATAAACCGGGAATATTTTTTTATGCTTTTCATCACGGTCACACTGGATTTGAACCGAAAAAATCTCACCCGCACGAGCTACATTTTGTATTTTTGTTGTCATCATTCGCTTCTGGCAGTCTGTCAGCCCCGCTCCTGGGCCAGAGCTGCATCAGCACGACCTCTAGAGTATCGCTCCACTTCACAACACAATAAGACTGAAAACCAAGGAAACTCAAAGAAGTCCAGTGGAAGCTGTGGATAACTACAATCTTCTGCGAAAAGCACGGCCTCAGGCTGATTTTCAGCGAGTGGGTTATTAATCTCAAATTTCCCGCTCAGCGACAAAATTATGGATATTTAATATCCATAGAACCCACTATGTTCACACAGGCAGGCATAGTGGTATGGTCCAAGACCATGATTGAGAACCAGTGGGTATGAGGTTCAAGTCTTGCTTGGAAGCGGAAAATTCTTTCCAGCCGCGCTGCAGCCCACAGTTAGTTAATTAGGAAGACTCAGTTGTGGCCTGGCACGAGGGAAACATGGATGCAGCGATTGAGATTTCGGTCTTCGACCACTTTGCTGGTGGGTTGATCTAGTAAACTACTCACCTGCCACCGCTTTAGTAGCTGCATCTTTGATCTTTGCAGCAGGGTGGTGGGGTTCCCATGGAAACTGAGAATTCAGCATGGTCTAACCGAGTCTCAAGCAAACCGAAAAAAAATGTTCACACGATTGACCAGAGAAGGATTGAGATGCCTTATTGTAGTCTGCCTTCATTTATTTGTTTGTTTGTTTTTGTGCAATGAACCGTATGTTGTGCACACCCGGGAGCGAGGGCAACGTTCATACGTAAATCTCGCTACGGATTTCCGCAGGAAAGTGCTTTCCTACGGTCGGTCCCCCGTAGGTGTTTTTGAAATATTTTTTTCGCAGTTCCCGCATTTGTCCATGGCAAAGTAACTAGTTCAAGCCTCGCGATTTCGCGAAATACAAGGTCCACCGAGCAGGTGGAAACTACCGTACAAGTACATGGAGAACATGGTCTAGGTTGTGCAGGCGGTGGGCGCATGCAGTGGGCGCATGCAGCGGACCCATCTCCAATGTAACAAGGCACGCTTCACTCAGCCTTCAGATCGTGGAGAAACCACGTACAGCAAAACCTGGTTCGAGCGACCACCCCACGGTGCAACCAAAAGCGGTCGTTAAAGCCAGGTGGTCTTTAGAACCAGGTCCCACAGTGTCTGTGTAGAACTGTCCGTGCATGGAAAAGCGGTGGTTAAGAGCAGGTGGTCACTAAGCCCAGAGGTCACTTACACCAGGTTCAACTGTAGAGGGAAACCCAACAGCGCAGATTTTCACGTTTGAAAACATACACACTTGCATATGAAAATATGCGTGCAGTTCCTACTTCAGTACGTCATTAGAGAGGGTCTCCGCGAAACGTAGAGAAATCACGTAGAGAGCAGGTGTCTGGGTTCGAGTCTACGGCTAAGTGCAATCGTGTGTTTTGGGTCCAGAGTTATACGCGTAGATGAGCTTCTCTTCGTTGTGGCACACGCAGAGAAAATGCGTATGGCCCGGATCTGCTGAGGATCATTCAATTATCTAACTAATTACTTGAGTGACTGCATACAATGGAATGTCACTAAAAGCGCCATTTCGTTCTTATAACAGTTAAAAGCACAGATGATGGCGGTCATGTGCTCCTGCGCACACCAGTCACCTGGTCATCGTGCATGCAGGGTACAACTTACTTACTTAAGCCTAGTTCACATTCGACGGGGCGCGACGGGACGCGACGTAAGGATCGACGGGAAGCGACGGGACGGTCTGACGGCGTCCAGTGTGAACACCAGCAACGGGAATGCAACCGTACTACCGTACAGATCGGGAAGCGACGGGAAGAGTTGGATCGATCCAACTTTTCATACCGTAGACGGGCGTAGACGGGGACGCAAGCGTACAAAACGGCTGCAATTCGAGTGTGAACAGGAGACGGCGCCGTGCGCCGACTGCTCCCGATTCGTACTTGGAAATTTTTAGCATTTCGAACACTGCGCTTCCCATGATAACTCACAGAATGGCTAGCACGACTGGAGTTGAATTTTAGCAACATAAGATCTCATGTCACTTATTGTATTTAGGGATAGTTCAGAAGCGTGACAGACGAACTATTCTATCATTTCCTGGGGCTATTATTTGAATGCCACAACTTTCAGGGCTAATTTTTTGGTCTTCATGAAAAACTGGTATTGTGAACTTGGTTCTGCTTCTTTCAAGGAGAAATAATTGAAAAGAAGTCCCGAAAAACGAGAAAATAGGTCCGAAAGTCACCCCGTCACGGACCGTGCCTTATGACTCGCGCCGTTCGACGTTGAACGTCGCAACGACTGCTGCATGTCGTGTCGTACGAATCGTACAGGATTTTACAGCTCACCCCAGCCCTCCCGACAAGCCCTTACGTCCCGTACCGTCAGCGTTGCGTCGAATGTGAACTAGGCTTTACTTACAGCCTATTTGAGTGCATTCCTGTCACTCGAGTTGAACCTCGTAAATGGTGTGAAAGTTGTCACCTGCTAGCATGCTGGCACAGTGACCAGGTGACTGGTGTACGAAAGGGACACGTGACCGCTTGTTCAACCATGTTCGATTGGGAAAGGGCCCGAACGCTACATCGTAGCCTTTTCGGACCAAAACCAGTCGATTCGGCGTCCAAATGACTACAACATAATGGACCAATCGCGGTCATCCGTGCATTTATAGGAATGAAATGGTGCTTTTAGTGACATTGTGCATATAAATCCCCGTCTAGTAGGGCGCAATCACCCAGTTTCGGCAGAAGTGCGCGAGTTCAATTGGGAATAAAGGAGGAAGGGAGCGTCTCAGCTTCCTCGGACCAAGACTATTCGACTCAGCACCCCGAAGACGACAACTGGTGAAAATTTGATTTTAGGTTCAACTTCCCCTTTTTAAAGGGGAAGCTATGAGAACAAGAACATGCAAAACCGAACGCCTTAGTAAAATACCACTGTACTTCCACGTAGACAACTTAGATGGGCAATAAGCAGCAGTAACAAGCAACGGTTTCACACGACGATAGTTTCGCTGCATAGATAAGGATGGCTCATCAGGCGTGCAAGAATGGACTCGGATGGAGAGCCAAGGATAAATTTATAGAAAAGAAAAAGGACCCAGGAACTACAAGTTACGCTATAATGTCCACTAACACTACCAGTTACAAAACAATCAGCTCATGCGATAACATTGCACGACACTGACTGATGGTACTGACGTCACTGAGTCTGCAACAACAGTAACTGGCTATCAGCTTTAGCCAAACATGTATTATGGCTTAGCATTTCGACCGGGCCACCAGCAGAACATTACCAGTGCGAGAGATAAAAAACCCACAAAGGGCTTTGCTTTCTGTCGCATTGTCTATCTTGCATGCAACTAACGAGAACACTGTGTACCTACCCCCGCATTCACACGCAAACAATCAAACACGTCATGTGCCGCATGCTGATCAGTAGTGCCATGTATGTGTTGTACAGACAGTGTACCGGCTCAGTTGACATGCCCCCTTTCGAACCCAGACAATCTTTTCGGGATTGGTCTTTTGGTCCGAAACGTTCACAGATGCCATGCCCTATTGGCAAGAGTACATAACCCCCTGGGTTACCATGGTTACATGTATGTACATTGTACTCTTGCTAATAGGCGATACCATATTAAACCTTCTTTACGGAAACAGAGTTTTTGCCACGTGAGGGTAAACACTATACAGCTTACTCAATCTGCAGACAGAGCTGTTTCGTCCTTTGTGGACTCATCAGCGCAGCACAGAGAAAATGAGGCCTAACCTGATAGCGATGAAAAATATATTTTCCAAAGCCAGATTTAAGCCAGGCCCAAACGTACCTTCCCAGATCAAAGTGCTCAAACTGACATACATGTACATGTACATACAGCTTCTTTATAAAAATTCTTTGCTTCACGGAAACGTATTTCATTGCGAAGAGCTGCACTTCGGTCCTCTGAGCTGTGCTGAGGAGCTCTAACAGAGCGAAACAGTTGCTGTCCACAGAGTTGAGTGTACATACAGCTTATATACATGTGTACCTGTTTCTTTTGTTGTTTTTCTCACTTCATCTAGTTTTTGGTTTGCTATTTCTTTTCCTTTTTTATCTCCTGAAAATGATCGTTTTTTCGGTCCTCTTTGTTGTAGTACATTGTAGTGTTGAGCCACCGCGGAAGTAAAATAAATTCAATACAATACAACGCCATATTGCCAGGTGTGTCTTTAC
This sequence comes from Sycon ciliatum, assembly GCF_964019385.1. Taxonomy (NCBI): domain Eukaryota; kingdom Metazoa; phylum Porifera; class Calcarea; order Leucosolenida; family Sycettidae; genus Sycon; species Sycon ciliatum. The sequence continues at coordinate 29,902,742 of NC_088650.1, read as the reverse complement.
CACCATATTCAACCATAAGTACAGCTGCAGTGGTGTCTTCAACTTCATTCTACCGAGTAAAATACTAAAGCTCTGTGTGAAGACATCCGAGAAGAAGAAGATTGCCTGATGAGTCCAGCGGGAACGAAACGTACGTCGCAATCGAGCTACATGTATGTCGTTGCTGTGTCATCTTCTGCTATGTCGGATATCGCCAACCATGCATCGACTAGGCGCCAGGCGCGCACTGATGGTGGTGGTGGTGGTCACAGGAGGAGAGCTCTTATCTGTGCCAGAACGTTGCAGCCTAGCGTGTGTGGGCAGGCGTGTATTTACGGCCATATTGCCAGGTGTGTCTTTACCACCATATTCAAGCACAATACAATACAAAAATTCACACGACAGGCAAATCCACGTTTACAAGGAAATCACCGTGGAGATATTCCTGCACGCAACTCGGGAGTAGCCCTTAGCTTTCCCAAAGATGCCATAATTTTTCGCAACTTATGCTTTTCGCAACCGTGCCAAAACAAGTGCAAGTTGCTGAAATCGCATCCATGTTTTCAGAAAAAGCTCAAAAGTTGCAAATATCGTAACTTATCACTCTCTTATTATTGACCCCCACAGAAACTTGTGATCTCTTAGTCAAATATGTATGTGTTATTCGCCGAGTATCAGGGCAATACCGGCATGTAATAACAGCATATATTGACTTTGAAGAAGGGCTGAGGCTTCCTGCAGCTTCATCTGTGAAAAGAATTCGGGTGGACACACCCATTCCCATAGCGCTGCATATCACATCCGAACCAGTTCCGTTATTTTTACAACGTTTCGGCACTTGGCCATCGTCAGGTAATAACAATGAATACCGTGGAAGCCACACAAGAGCAGTATATACGCAGAGTGTAGCGCCAAAAAAGATGCGAATTATGTCACCTAGTATGACAGAGAGAGAGAAAAGGCGCAACTAGCACATCACGGAGGAGAAGCAGCAGAAGGTAGCGCGCATTGTGCTCTGTGAATGGCGTTACGCAGAGTGTAGCGCCAAAAAATAAAATGATGCGAGTTATGTCACCTCTATACAGAGGGGGGGGGGAGAGAAGGTGCAACTGTGCACATCACGGAGAAGAAGAGCGCGCCGTTGTGCTCTACGAAGTGAGGTTACATGCCAAATAATTATGGTGTTAATTCTAGCACAGGAGGGGAGTACGGAGCCCCATGAGTCAATGCACTATGAGGTTAAACTTCCATGCCAAACTGTTACCACCAGGGACGCGACGAGGCATCAGGAATAGAATGGATTTGAGTGACCCGCCTCATATTATAATTATTCAGTGATATTGAAGTAGCAGCAGGGGAAGCTGAGAAAATTCACAACAAATCCCATCCGGTGCTTATGTTCACATGGGGCTTGGCATCACGAATCTCAATTGCCTCGCGCAGTTTGCGACGGGCTCGATCAGGCTCTCTTCCTATTACTTCAACTGCAGAGAATGCACTTTGCCCATAGTTAAGCTTACATCCAGGGTGAGTGGTGCGAAAATGTTGGCCCCATGGCTTGTCGAGTTCCTGGCGTCTTGCCTCACCATTATGTTCTTCCAGGCGAGTTTCCAGAAAGCGGCCAGTCTCACCAACATATTGTTCCGGACATTCTTTGCACTTCAGCTGATATACAACATTCTTCTGCATACATACATCCTGTCCCCCGGATATACACGAGATACACGGCCCCTTTGGGCGACCTCTCTTTTTCGGTTGTAGCGGATTTGCAGCCTTGACACATAGGGGAGGAACGAGGGCGGAGCGACACAATGTGCGCCTCAGGCTACCAGTGTGCTCATATACGACTCTTACCGGAATTTTATACTTTCTGAGGGAGGTGCACGTGGTTCAGGTCATATAAGGACACTTCTCCCCACTATGGAAGATGCCTTATATGACCTGAACCACGTGCACCTCCCTTATAAGGACACTTCACCCCACTATAGACCATCCAGACATATATAGCACATTCTACCATATCACCCTTTATCACTCTCTTATTATTGACCCCCACAGAAACTTGTGATCTCTAAGCGGTCAAATATCAGCATATATTGACCGCTTATATTGACTACTTATTATTGACCACTTTAATAGCCCGAGGACTTAGAACTTTTTCCTCAACTTAGAAAAAAATCAGAACTGAAAGAAGAAAAATCTGAAGCCAAATGCTGGGATTTGAACCCAAACTGTCAGATTCTCAGTCAAAGAACTTGGGGAACATACTACAAGAGACAACTGAAAACTTCGGTTTACACAGAAGTAATGTCCAATGTAAACGGCATATGTACATACTATTATACTATTACAATAGTATTCCTTTCTTCCTATAGCAAAGCAAAAACAGTTTTAGGTATGCTATGTCGTGATAAATCTATTATTGCCCTCATAATCGGTCAATATATGAAATATAGACCTCGTAAAAGACCTCGGGGGACCTCGGTCTTTTACTCGTTCTATATTTCATATATTGACCTCTTTAATCGTGCAATAATAGATACATATAGCCACTACTTCCATATAAAGCACAGAGGTCAATCCCAAAGGTCAAAGGTCACATTCCTTATATGGACCAATCATCCGTATTTGGAAAGGTCAAAGGTCACAGCAAAGGTCAAAGGTCACATTCCTTATATAGACCAATCATCCGTATTTGGAAAGGTCAAAGGTCACAGCAAAGGTCAAATGTCATCTTCCATATATGGACTATTCAGCCTTATATGGCAACTCAAAGGTCAAAGGTCAACTCAAAGGTCAAAGGTCATCTGCCATATATGGACTATTCTTCCTTATTTGGCAGCCAGGGGGGTCAAAGGTGACTTTTGGCCCAGAACCCTCACCGCACTATACTACTGTCTTCCCTGCTAGCAAGGAATCGAAAACTGGAGAAGCTAAGAGCGTGAGCAGTGACGAGTTGGACACAAGAAAGTCTTGGATTGCCGCCATTCGTCGAGATGAGCGGAATGGCTACGGGTACCATCATGTCAAACAATATAGTGGTGTGTTCTAATCATTTCACTGATGAATAATAGTCGCTATCGACGATATCCAAGTGGAGTTCAGCCTGGAGATTTAGCTCGGTTTGAAGACTCTGACATTCAGTTCTACACTGGTTTTCCTTTGCTTGCTGCGTTTGATGCATGTATTCAATTTCTTCACCTGGATTGTAAGAGCGTCTTTCCTTTCGCAGTAAACCAGTGGATGCCGATTCCCGGAAAAGGAAACCCGGTGATGAACGGAAGATTAAGTTAATTGGCTTGGAGAGCTTTTTCAGTACCATGGTTAGTCTTCGCCACGGCACACATACCAATCTCGCCGCGTCCTTCCCAAGTTGCAGAACGATTGCTGGATGTTTTCAAAAAGCTGTATCCTACTGTTCATGATCATAGATGCCACAGTGCTAAAATGTAATATCGCTTCCAGTCTGTCTGCGCAATCGCAACTCTACAGCTCATGTAAGACGCATAACGTTACTACCTTGACGAGCCTCATCCGTATGACCCCAGATGGTGGTGCGGCGCTTACCTCCAAGTCATTTTCGGGATCCACCAGTGACCACGAGCTCACAATCAGAAGCCACTACTTAGATCTTCTGCCAGTAGCCGGCCATGGGACTTTGATTATGGCAGACCAAGGATTTGACATCCGGGATCTCTTGATGCCACATGGCGTAAAGTTGAACATTCCCCGTTCAAGCGATCCGAGCAACAGATGGCCTTAGAAGATGTCCAGAAAACGCAACAAATTGCCACGTTACGAATGCATGTCGAGTGTCTGATGGAGCGAATCAGGGAGTTCTCTATCTCTTCAAAGATCGTTCCAACAATTCTTTTCCCTATCATCATTCAGATATGGATTGTTCGCTGCCTGCTCACAGTATTCCAGGCTCCTTTACTTGCTGAAGCAAATTATGTTTGCCATGCCAACTGTTGCTAGCATTGCATGTCGAATTGATCTTCAGCAACACGAATTTTGTCATGCCTGAACAATCATGCACAATACGGAGCAGCTAATGACTTAGTGGGTATAAATATGGATAGTATGATATAATTTAGATTGCAATATTTGCAAAAGTGCAGGAGTCCACGGTCACGTGAGGGGGGAGTGATAAGCATAATTTCACGAAAATATATTAGCATAATCCGTCAAGGCCTACATATACATGTACATGTAAGTGTGACCGCGAGACCGGAGAATTTCATGAAGCCAATAATATGAGAATTTCATTGAAACCGAAGTAAATCAGGTCATGTGACCGAGAATCCGCTACAAAAGGTGTGCAAAACGACTTTTTGTGACTAGATGGACCCCGGAAAAATAGTTCGGAGCGAAAAAAGTTACGGCTTCCTCGGAAACCGACGGGGAACCCCCCCTTGGGCCGGAAATTAAATCCCGGTATAAGGATCACCCGCACAATGGATATGTATCTTCGCCTGGCCAACGACGAGGGCACTGAACGCTTCAGGGGTCGACCTCGGACGACTTTGGTAACGGTCTTGCAGACGGAACTGTTATCATGGCATGGACTTACCCTCCACCAGCCGCTAGATGTTGACACAGTCCGCACAATGGCAGCAGACCGACAGGCATGGCGCGGATCCCGCCCCACCTAACAGGACTGACCAGACATGTTGTATGCATATTCTATTTTATTTTATACTTTGGATGAAGTTTTCCATTTATAGTCATATTGGTGTTGTTGCTAATGGCTTTTGTTGACGTCACTTCTGTCATTTCATTGTATCGTATTACTCTTCAGACATCCTGAATGGCATAAGCGAAAGTGGCACCCCCGCCACCCACGCGGACATGCTTTTAAAGGGGAAGTTAAGGCAAAAATTAAAATTTCACCAGTTGTAGTCTTCGGGGTGCTGAGTCGAATGGTCGTGGTCCGAGGAAGCTGAGACGCTCCCTTCCTACTTGAATCCCAATCGAACTCGCGCACTTCCACCGAAACTGGGTGACTGCGCCCTACGAGATGGGGATTTGTATGCAAAATGTCACTAAAAGCGCCATTTCGTTCTTATAAAAGCACGGATGACCGCGATTGGCCCATATGTTGTAGTCTTTTGGACGCTGAGTCGACTGGTTTTGGTCCGAAAAGGCTGCGATGCGGCGTTCCTCCTTTATTCCCAATCGAACATGGTTGAAGAAGCGGTCACGTGCTCCTGCGTACACCAGTCACCTGGTCACCGTGCCTGCAGGGTACAACTTACTAGCCTGTTTGACCTTTTTTGGGTGCAGTCCTGTCACTCGAGTTGAACTCGAGTTGAACCTTGGTGTGAAAGTTGTCACCTGCTGGCGTGGTGACCAGGCGATTTGGGCACCCAGGAGCACGTGACCGCTTGTTCAACCATGTTCGATTGGGAATAAAGGAGGAACGCTGCATCGCAGCCTTTTCGGACCAAAACCAGTCGACTCGGCGTCCAAAAGACTACAACATATGGGCCAATCGCGGTCATCCGTGCTTTTATAAGAACGAAATGGCGCTTTTAGTGACATTTTGCATACAAATCCCCATCTAGTAGGGCGCAGTCACCCAGTTTCGGTGGAAGTGCGCGAGTTCGATTGGGATTCAAGTAGGAAGGGAGCGTATCAGCTTCCTCGGACCAAGACCATTCGACTCAGCACCCCGAAGACTACAACTGGTGAAATTTTAATTTTTGCCTTAACTTCCCCTTTAATAATAATAATATATAAGGATCACCCGCACATTGTACATGCCAAGTGACCCCCCAAGTGATTGGGAAAGGGGGGGGGGGGGGGGGGCTCTCGAGTAGGCCTAGCCCAAATTTGCTCGGGGCGCTTCGATATTTTGCCGGCAAATTTTGCCCGGTCACTTTCCATATTTTGCTAGGCATTGCCTTTCGTTTCCGATATTTTGCTCCATTTTGCTCCTGCTTTGTGGCAAAAATGGCTTCGAATGAACTGTCTACTTTGGTAAAAGTGGATGGTGACTCTGATGAGGAAAGCAAAACTTGTAATGGTGTCAGTATTACGGATTTGGTAGCATGATTTCAAATTTATGTACCACTGACAACCTGCACGAGCTCTTTCAGCACGACGTTGGCCCAATGAAACCAAAGAAATTTGAATAAATTGCCAAAACACACCCGGATCCTCTGTAAATTCGATATTTTGCTCGGAATTTGCCAGCAATTTCTTTTCGTTGGAAAATTCGATATTTTGCTGGAAGAATTGCCGGCAAATTTGGGCTAGGCCTACTCTCGAGTGCAGAGTTCACCACCGGTTTTTATTTGTTCTCAACGCCACTGAGGAGTGAGGACGCGAAAGTAGAGCCATAGAGGTCTGGACTTTTGAAACGGACTATAGCCTGCAATAAAAGGTGTAGAAATAGTTTCATGAGCTCCAGCTGTAGCACCGGTACCGAGTGGCCATCACCGGAAGACCTTTTTTTGAAAATATGGCCGAAAGCTCTGTCGCAATATTTAGTTCTGATAACAAAAACCGAGTAAAAAAACCCGGAAAATCATACAAACGAAACAAAAATAATGATGAAAACAAAAATTGAATATGACTCAGGAACCATTTCAGGCCAGTTCACACTCCGCAACGACCAGGTCGGCTGAGCGGTGCTGGACGATGGCAGTAGGGCGTCGATGACCACGTATGGCTGCCGTTGTTGAACGGATGAGAGCAAAACTTAGCTTTGCGCGGAGAATGTTGTGTATCACTGGCCGATTATCTATGTCAGTCCATAACACACAACAAGAGCTTCGGTTGTTGTAGCTTGACTCTGGTCAAGGCTACGAGTAAGATCATGAAGTCGATGATAAGAAGAAATTCGGCAGCTCTTTCACCAACCGGAAAGAGCTCTTTGTTTCGGGGGAAAACAGCAGCAACACCATTACGAGCACACTGTAACCAAATATGAATACTACAGAAAAAAGGTGAGTACGGTGCTGGCCCAATTCGGCACTAGCATGCACCCCGAAGAGAAAATACAGCGTACAACAATACAGTACGCATAGCAGATTTAGGCGCACGATGAGCAAATAAGGAGTTGATTATTCTCGCGATTCGCGACAGAGAAGGCAAAGGGTAGAAGAGAAAAGCTCTCTGGATTTCTCCGAAGTGAGGGAAGCAGTCCTGCGATAGAGGGCAGCTGCAGCCTTGCTGGACTCCTGAACTGAAGCTTGCACCGCCGGTGCTTCCCGCCGGCGCGGCATGCATAATTATGTAAAAAGAATAAACAGAAAAAGAAAAAAAAGAAAAATAATAAGGCACCCATTTTGATAATCCAGGGGATGGCCCACGCCTGGTAAAAAGAATAAAAATAGAAAAGAATCGTGACAAGTACATGACTAGCTAGACCTCTAGACAAAAATACATGTCTGACTTCAGTTCAACAGTCCTGCAAGGAAACACGTGCCTCGGCTACTATGTCGCTTCCAGTTGGCTTTTCGGCGGGTGGCGGGAATGACTCGATGTGCTAAATTGTGCACATTTTCATCCTGGATTGGCACACATTGTGTACAGCATGTGCAAGCGTCGGTTGGATTGGATTGGTTTATTTAACGTCGAATAACAAACAGGCAGTGTTGCCTTATTACATGAGATCGACTAAAGACAAACAGGCACACAAATGTAAGGAAAAGATTAAAAAGAAAAAAAGAAAATAGAAAAAAAGAGTAGGATTTAAGACAGCAGCTAGCTAGCAGAGGAAAGATTGCATAATTATTTGATCAGTGAGCAACGTAAGTCGGTGAATTTTTCAGGTGGGGTAAGAGAGCGGTCCGGAATTGACCTGGTTTCTTCAGTGATCGTATAGATGCAGGCAACTTATTCCAGAGAGCGGTTCAACATCGTATTTCGTTGTATACGCCGAAATCGCTTCACAGGTAGAAAATCGACAGGGGCCAAGGGGGCGAATCAACGGTACTTTACGGCAGTATTATTATACCGGTATTGTACTACTCCCTGCTTCCCGGCGCCGATCTGGCTGGCCCAAGCAGTGAGTGCAACAGTTACTGTTTGTTTGTTTGTTTGTATTTATTTTGATTCGCAAATTCAAACGGGCATAGAACCCAATACTGTAACATGAAAGCAAGAGTCCTCTTGATGAAAGCGAATATGAAAATCATCAACTGAGTGTAAACCTCCTGGTGTAGTGGTAAAGCATGATGAAAAGGAACCGCAGGTCGGTGCTGGACCGTGGGTGCTTCCCTGCTTCCATAATTTCCCACATAACCATAGTAGTATCAGTAGTAGTTCTGTTGCTATTCTCAAGATCAGCAACATTGCACTTGCCATTCTTCACCCCGACTGGTCTGAAGTGGCCGCCTCAAGAGCAGGCGATCCTGTGTACTTCACAAGCGCAGAACTGCTGCGCCGCATGGACTAGCTTCTATGGCAGTGAGCCACTCCGGCTGAAGATCAGGAACCTGAATCATGAACCTCCTGAGCACATGCACTCTCAATCAGGTGCAAGCCAAAGGAGCAAGCCTTGTACACGACTGCTGTTAATTGTTATATTCAACTGGCCCAACTTCCAGCATATTCCGTTTATTCGCAAGCTCTACGGCGAAGCTGTAACTAAGATTGTGTATTATTCAGATGAAGAGAATCGCACTCTTGGAGTCCATCGTGTTGGACTCTCACACGGTGCCTTTCAGCACGTAGCCGTATCGGATGCTATGAGACGCTACCCAGATTTCGATGGCTACCTGTGGATTGCAGATGATATCTTTCTCAATTACCCAGCTGTGTTTTCCCGGAGAAACTTCTTGAATGTGTGGACTTATCCATACGAGCAGCCTGTTCTTTCCGTCAACCCCTCAACTGAAACTAGCAAAGTTCCATACGACCACTGGCATGTGCCTTGGGGAAAGGCGGCTGCAAAGGAGAGTAACCGTTGCGTACCCACCAAGTACAAGGATCGCTTTTCGTCGCGCCTAGCGTGCCGCGGCTGCGTGGTCAAGGGTGGATCTGACATCGGCTATGTACCCCGCCGGCTGGTTCCCGTCTTCATGGAGCTGTCGTACGTATACCGACACGTGTTCTTTGAGATTGCAATACCAACAATGCTGCGTGTGATGGTTGGCAGTGTCAACTCAGACATAGAAACCTTCCAGAACGGCCTGTACATTTGGGGACCTTCCTCTCAGAAGGCGGATAAAGCGCGTCGCCAATGGAAGGTGGAGAACGCCTTTGTTCACTCAACCAAGTATAGCAATCCGGCACAAAAGGCAGATGCTGTGCGGTGGATGGCGGACTCACGCAAGAAGTTCGTGAATGTGCCCGCTACTAGTAGAGTGTGCTCAGTGTCAACAGTGAAAGGCTGATGCTACCGAGTGCACGTATGATTTTAGCATGACTTGTGTTAACAAACTACAAACTACAGCCTCACAATGTAGGCCACGATAATAGAGAGGTTTTGCATTCCGAAATTCGGAATGTTTTTCGGCTGTGCTTTCCGAAAAAAAGTACATGCCGAAAAGCGTCATTTATTTTTTTGGATCGATTCATCTTTTCATACCGTAGAAACCAGAAAACTAATACATGTAAATACCGTATATGCTCTATTATAAGCACAGGTCTCCATTACTAGCACAGTCCCTAACTGTGTCTGTGAGCACCTCTCGAAACATTATAAGCACAGTCTCTATTATTAGCACGGTCTTGGTGGAAATCAATGCTGCATGCATGATATCCAGCATGACATTGTATTTCTTCTTGCTCTGTATGGATATACGTGTATAAACGCGGTCTCCAAAATAAGCACGGGGCAGAGGGGTGTTGAAAAAATATAAGCCCAGCGCTTATAATAGAGAATATACGGTAAAAATCCGGTATGTAGCGCAAAACATGTTCGGTGTTGTAGCATGCTGTTAATACATGTACATGCCGATTGTACCATGTACATGTACCACTAGGAGAATGGCCACTGCTCAGTGCTCTGTCCCGATAAGCGGGATTTGAGGGAGAAGCTTTGGTGAAACATGTCGCACGGATGAACATCTTGTCAGTGACCCAATTTGCGTTCTGTCATGGGCAGTCGACGGAAGATGCTCTTGCCCTGCTATCTGCCAGAGTCACCACTGGGCGAGTTGACGGTTTGTAGTTGTCGCAACCTGCAGCTGCAGAGCCTACTAAAATTATATCGAAATCGGTTAATTAAGCCTTCGATAGAGTCAACCACAGCATTCTTATCCAGGACCTTTTTGACATTGGCATTACTGGTGGAGCACTGACTCCTCAAGCATTACCTGTCCAGTCGGCAACAGCAAGTACTCACCGTATTCCGCAGGGTTACCATGGTTACGGTCCTACGCCCGCTATACCATGTATACAGTACTACTACTACTACTACTACACTACTCTTCAGCATCTACAGACTACACTGACTCTAGTACTAGAGAGGTACTACACACACGTATATTGTAGGCACCGACTGTTACCTCTCCGAATATGTCACTCCAGTTGCAGACGATAGTATTAAACGTTAGCCTTGACTTCCAGACGCCGCAGCGCTGACCTCGTTTCCAGAGCTCCGACGTTGTGGTAAAGTGCGATGGCACGTCCCTGCCAAGCGTCAACACTCAACAGTCAGTGCCCCCTATAGCGCTATCTTGGTATCATCAATCATGGATGTCCGCCTGTCATTGGCAGCGTCAGGCCATGCGAGCATCTCGAAAGCCAACAAGAAACCCTATGGCATGGCGGACACGAAAGTCGAAATTATCGTGTGGGTCCGTTGCGTTCAGCCCAGGCCTTACTCAGGCACAGACCGATCGGCTCCAAGTAGCACAAAACCGTGGGGCAAGAGCAGTGTATGGCCGGCCACGGCTCTCCCATGCCAGGGCTCTCCCATGCCAGTGATCTCCTGGAAGCATAGAGGTGTTCATCTCCTCTTCATTCGCTTCTCTGCAGTGGTGACATTGTCATTAGGCAATTGCCAAATTGCCTGTTCTGGTTTCCACTCTAAATAAATACAAATTGAAATAGAATAGAACTCGGATGGTGAGCCAATGTAATGATGGATCAAAAGGAGAAGGAGAGAAATGGTACGAGTTATAACTAACTGTCCACCAACGTAGCCAGATCACAGTCAAAACAACGTGCATCTTCACTCTAAATCTAATCATCTACCTGACACCTAGCTCCAACACTTCTACGAGGCGCAAACCAACAAACTTCCAACTACTTGGACGGCTCAGGTCAGGAACGGTTCAAGAGGGGAAGGAAAGCGCAACGATTCGTAACGAAGAAGAGCACGAGCTACGTCCCACGGCAACAAAGAATGCCGAAAGTTACAAGTTACTGGATGATGACGGGAAAGACTAGTATTAGGCATACCATGTACCAGTCTCACCACAACTCGATGGCGCAAAGCAACAGACCGTCCAACTTGGAAGCCTGTGGACCAGATAGGGTACCTGGACCTCCTTGCGCAGCTATGATAAAATCATGATCAAGTTGTGATATTTTCCCTTTGCTTCTGAAAGTTAGTTGCGAAATACGTTCTCAATTAGCTGTTTTTGATGGTATTCTGTATTCTGCACGTCTTGTCCCGCCGACACCACACACAAACACACGCTCGCGCGCACGCACACACATTATACAAACACACGTGCGCACACACGAATGCACACACATACACGTGCGCATCCACATTGCAGGAGACAGGAACGTGGCGTGGGCATCGCAGAAGAAACGCAGCCACTCTCTGCACCAAGGGCAGGGTCACACTCACAGACACGCATCGACCCAGCAGCAACAGCAGCAGCAGCACACACAAGCACAACCGATACAACGCCCTGATAGCGGCAACCCTCTTGGACCGGTGAGAATGATGAGATATCCACGTCAATCGGACACCACCACTCCCATTCAGCTGATGGGAGATTCGATACCGGAACTCATCGACGCCAACCGACATGAAAGGTACATGTACATGTAGTTCACACTGTACAAATGTATTGTCCGTCCCTCAGTTTTCTGCAAATACTAAAATAGCCTAGGACTGTCACTGCTGGTACCGTGGCGCCACTGCCACTACAGTACAGTGGCGATTATCATTATAGACTCTCATAGTCTTATCTGGACTCAGGAGTCTACACACTACAATCAAGTGCTAGTGTGCAATGCATATACATATACATGTACAGTCAGACCTCGCTTATCTGGTCCTCCTTTATCCGGATCCATCGCCGTCCAGAAGAAAATACTAGTAACTGGTTGCAGATTTACAGCATTTAATATGTCTTTCTTTTTTTTAATGCATCCAACATAACTGGTGTTCGATTAGCCGGTTCCCTCGCCTATCCGGATATTTTTTTGTGGAAAATGGATGTGTGCGGTTAAACGAGGCCTGACTGTAGTGAGTTGCACACTCAATACAAAGACCATACGTACAACTTCACGCCACCTGCATGGCCACGTATTCCTCTAAAGAGATGGCCTCGAAAACGTTCAAGGAAAATACACGACGCTTAGCACAATACATGTACAGTCGTGACCTACCCTTATAACGATATTTGCGTCAGACCAATAAATATTGTTATAAGGGTAATATTGCTATAAGGGTAACTGGTTCATTTCATACACATACATCATAATGCATGGATTGTGTTCATTTTTTACTACGGCGACTTTTCATAGCATAAAAAACTGACATACATGCACATTATGTACACAGCAAGGTGCCCACTGGCGGCCCCATTGCATTTCGTCATGTCCCAGCGACTTATCAAGTGAAGCTTGCCCTACCTGGATCGTGTGCTCTACATTATTCCCTGCTAGATATAGTTATAAAACGGAAAATGTTGATTGGTCAGCCCATTTTATATCGTTATAGGGTAATATCGTTATAGCAATATTGTTATAGAGGTAAGGCATTGTATACTCGAGTCAATGGAGTGATTTGGTTCGGCAGAAAAATATCGTTTTCACTCACAAAGCGACTGTTCAGTACATGGGGTAGTGGTCTACCAGAGCAATCACACTCACCACCGTGGTGGTTTTCCAGAAATGAGTAGAAGCAAAAAACCACACTCGCAGCCACATAATAGATAAATAGCCGAAAAACATCTAAATCCATCAAAGAACCGCCAGCAAGCGGGAGAAAAGGCCGTGAAATCAAGTGAAACAGCATGGCCAGTGGTGAGCATGGGTGACTGGGCAGCAGGGGAGCGCCTGAAAAACAATGACTCCCTACATTCCTAGCCGCGACCGCTCAACCGGGCTAGAGGAAAAACACGCCTTTCGGCCAAAAAACCTTTCTATTTCATTAATTCCTGCCCCGCTGCCAGTCAGACCCAAGAATAGAGATAGCAAGAAATGGTATGTAATAACCGGTGTATGTCATAATCATAAGCCACACACATAGGCATACATTGTCAAGAAGAACAGCGGACGACTCCCATGAAACCAGGGTGGGTGGGTGGGCAACTTCAACTACCACGAGGAAAAACAAAGACCACGATGGCAGGTTCAACGGAGTTGCGCAGAACAAGAGCAAATGCACGAAAATATTTGTGAGTGAAAAATACGTTTTTTGCACTCTTTCGCTACGCTCAGCCGTGAAAAAACAAAACTTATAAGGGCAATATCGTTATAGAGGTTATCGGGTAGGTCGACTGTATCAGTATTGTAGTAGTCGCAAGCTCCTCTTTGTGGATTGAGCACTTTCGCAACTCAACGGCAACTATGCTTTCTGCATGTGTTTTTAGTATTCTGCTGCCTGGCAACATGACAAAACCAGCTCCCCGGGGAATACCGGTACATTAGAGAGTAGGGCTGAAACAATTATACCGATAACTCGCATATCGATTGTTAAGAGTGCAATCGATAATCGTCAGTGTTCAAAACGAGTGCTAACGATTTTTTTATGCATGCATATCAGTGACAGCATTCTAGCCCTTGCACTCCATCCGGTAGTGAATACGAGTACAGTGGTCCCTCTATAATCCGGCACCATTCGTGCTAGAGAATTCTGCTGGATTAGGGAGGGTGCTGGATTAACAGATTTGATCTACTGTTGCTATGTGCATGAAGAGGACATTTTTGCTAATGAAAATTATGCTGGTGTATAGAGGGTGCTGGTTTATAAAGTGCCGGATTAAAGAGGGACGACTGTACAATCATGTACTTTCAAGCACAATACAATTGATTTGTGGCTTTGAAAGAGATTGGGAGAGAGGGCTTTGGCTTTTTGGTGCATTTCTGGGAGAGGGCGGAGATAAGAGCAGTTGCCACAGGATGATGACAAGATTCAGTTGTCAACAGTGCGGTGCCACAAATCTCTAACATTGCAGAGGTATCATGGAATTTCTTCCTAAACTGGGGTTCGAGGTACACGGGTAGAGCCAACAAGAATCGATAAAACCAATAAATCGATCGTTAATGATATTGGCTGATCGTTAGGAGTTATTGAATGATCGTTTCAGCCCTATTAGAGAGTTAGGATGCACGTTATTTCCGACGTGACGCGCAACTTCACGTCAAATTTGGCGTAAAACTCCTAAGTTCGACGTGAGTTGCAGGTCACTCGCGTTGTTTTTCGACGTGCAAGCCAAATATCGCGAGCTGAACTTCCGCGTCACGTCGACCGCGTCGGAAATAACGTGCATCTTAAAAATTAAAACCTCTATTAACGCTTAAAACCCAATTAACTCGAAACACCCATTTCAGGCCCTCATTGAGTGGTGGTCAACACAGCTGGACATTTCTTAACTCTAAGAAGAACCTGTGCAGTAGGGAGTACTAAAACACCGGTTTTTAAGTACTCCCTGCTGTGCAGCACAAGGCTGGGATGCCACGATGAATCCCCCTGTGTCTGTTTTCCGCACTCGAATAGCACGCAATTCCTGTTTGCACACGTCTCGGATGGGATGAAGGCCGCAGAGCCGCCAGTGGACAAACCGTATATGCTCGGTGTTGCGCAAAGGTAAGTACAAGAGTACCATGTGTAGATACGGCTTGACAGCGCACGTGTTGTCGTTCAGTGTTTGTTGCTGCTGTTGTTGTTGTTGTTGTTGTTGTTGTTGTTGTTGTTGTTGTTGTTGTTGTTGTTGTTGTTGTTGTTGTTGCTGCTGCTGCTGCTGCTGCTGCTGCTGCTGCTGCTGCTGTTGTTGTTGTTGCTGCTGTTGCTGTTGTTGTCGTTTGAAATCTCTATTCTCACGATACCCCAGTGGCCAATAAGAGTTGTTGTCGTCGTTGTCGTCCTCGTCGTTGTCGTCATTGTTGTCCGGAGAGTGCCGGATGTGGTGCGGAGCTTTAAATCATTGTCAGACCTCTCGAATCTGGCCACATCCGTTTGACAGGTTTCCGTTCTGGGCTCATTGAATGCCCGCACAAAATGCAATCGAATTGGACATAGAGCAGGAGGATAACTGGAAAGGACTGGAAAGGATTGCGAAGACAAGATGCAGGCTGCACAACACGGCAGGTGGAGGTGAACATAACGAAGAGATAAATGTATTGACTTTCAAATGTTCCTTACTGAGTTGAGGGGATGGAAAAGGGGAAAGTCCCAAGAATAAAATAATATTGACTTTCAAGTAGCATTGTATATTATGTGTGAGGAGCCAGGTCATCGAATGGCTCAGTACTCTGTCAGTTTTGTGCCTGGTTGTTGCACTTTCTGATTGTATAGACACAGAAGGCACAGCGAAAATGAGGCCGAACATGATAGCAATGAAAAATAAAAGTTCCACCTCCAAAGCCAGAAGTCTAAATACCGTACTGGCAATATATGTTGCCGCGTAACGCGTAACGCAGGGGGGTGCGGCGTAACGCGCGACCAGGCTAGTGCGACAAATTTTCGTTGCGTTCGTAACGCGCGTCCGGCGGGGTGCGTCGATCTTTTCATTGCAGTTTGCAAAAAATGATGCGGCAATAGCAAAAAAGTGATGCGGCAATAGCCAAAAAAGGACTGCGGCAATATAGAAACCTGTGTAACGGCTCCTGTGCGACTTTGCATGTAACGCCCTGCGTGCGGTAAACACGTGCCAATGTAACGCTTCATGGCCTCACTGCGACCATATATATTGCCAGTACGGTATTTGAAAAGTCTATAAAGTCTGCAATTGCTTAGGCGCCGAAGCTCAAGAAAGAACCGGCTGCATGCAACTCCGGCTATGATGAGTTTCTATGAGTAATATCAAGTTCTGTTCTGCCGCTGATCGCATGTGTTCTTGCAGGTCGGAAGCGCTGTTTGTGCGCATGTGGGGAGAGTTGTTCGCCTTTCTGTCCATACCGCTGTTGCTGGTGATGACGTTTATTAGCCACCTGGTGCAGTTCCTGCTGTCCAGGGCAGTGAAGAGGCCCATCATGCTCATACAGGTAACCAGTGACCACTGCCTGAAGCCTCTTCTGGTTGTACTACACAACGCAGTAGTGCAGCCTATCCTGGTCTTCGTCTGCAACATCATAGCAAACAGCGTGCAGATGCTGTGGCCCATTGCGGACTTCACTGCTCATTTTCTGCACTTACTGACGGAGTTGGTGCGCTCGTTTCGCCTTGTCGAGTATCACCGTCACAAAGGCAGTGTGGCCAGCACGCAAGACGCTGTGTAGAAGACCCAACTGAGGAGTAAGCCGGGTGATAATTGTTGCTGCCTTTTTCTATATTTACTAGCTGAGAGAATGGAAAAGGGGGGGGGGGGGGAACGTTTGAAGAAAAAAGTGACTGTCACCTGTCCCCCCCCCCAGGACTTACACCAGGGACCTTCGCTTGAGGCCAGCGACACTCTAACCACTGACCTATGGTATAGCTGTCATCCCAGCAGAGACCGTTCAATATTTTCTTCAGATTTTTGATTGTTTAGTTTTTGATGTGCTTGACTTGAGGTTGCTGGTCCCACGGCAACAAACTCACACACACAATAATTCCTTCTTATGGCGAGTATTGGATGCGTGGCATCGAATGCATGCAGTGCATGTACAGTCAGACCTCGTTTATCCGGATCCCTCGCCATCCGGAAGAAAATAGTTGGTTACAAATGTACAGCATATGCCATGCTTACATACAGTATGTGTGTTCGATTATCCGGTTCCCTCGCCTATCCGGATATTTTTGTGGAAAACGGATGTGTGCGGTTATGCGAGGTCTGACTGTACATGCATGCAAGCCGAGCACTGTACAGTGCAGTATGTACAGCCTGCCCTGTGACTTCACACTACATGCGCATACATAATATATAAAGAAGCCTTGCTTGGTAGTTTAACATGTTTTTCGATTTTGACAGCATGTTACAAGGCGAGGACGCGTAGTGCTCCTGACTACAACCATAACCCGGTTGGCGGAGTCCCGGTCTTGCGACCATTTGAACCGTATTGGGAAAACCTCTTTGGTAGGATGTAGAAAATTTTCCTTTTTGTTGTGTTGTAGATGTCGCCTTGTAACATGCTGTCAAAATCGAAAAACATGTGCATACATGTATGTGCATGCTGGACTGCCAATATTGCACATACCGTAAAGTACCGTTGATCCGCCCCCTCTCCAATTGCCGCCCCCGGTCGACTTTCTGCCAGTGAAGCGACTTCGGCGTATACAACGAAATACGATGTTGAACCGACGCATGCACTGCTTTACACAATACGTGCCAGTGCAGGATGAAAATGTGCACAATCCAGCACATCGAGTCTGATCTTCTACGTTGTTGTACATCGCACTGCACTTGATAACCTTCCCGCTCCCTGCCGAAAATCCAGCTGTGAAGCGACATGGCGTGGGGGGCGGATCAACGGTACTTTACGATACATGTGAACACGTATGAACTTCGAAGTAGCCTTATACTGTTCTAGTTTAATATAGGCGACTCACACACACACACACACACGGGTAAAACCATGGTTCTGGGGGAAAAGAAGAACCTCCCAGGGACAAAAATGGCAAAGCCATGGCCATGGGCCTCGGGGCATTTGTCAAGCGAAAAATCCCACGGCTATACAATGCACGAGCGTAACTCTTGTCTTTGGCGAGAACTCTGAACCCTAGTTGTACGAGTGCATCGCAGCCATGCAGAAAACCGTGCACGGCAACTGCAAAGCATAGCACAGTGTGTACTACGAAATGCAGTACAGATTGTAATTTTTATTTCGCAGCCACAAATTCATGGCCAAACACGCAGCCAAGGGGAAATTGACCCCGGGTGTGAACGGCCATACAATGTACTTGGCTGCCTGACGGTCTGAACTTTACCTTGTCCCGTGACCTCAGGTTTTACCGTGAGTGTGAACCCCCCATATTATGTAGCATGTACATTTTATGTAGCACTATCGTTCGTCATACCTAACACGAATGAGAATATCCAAGCGAATGACTGAGAGGAGGGCATGTGATGTCATCTGTGTTAACAAAAGAATAATCGTTCGTCCGTTCGTTATTAAAAGTCAAAGAGCATTCGGCTACTGGGTTTTGATATTCGTTACACCACTACTTCAGAAGTAGTACAATACCGTGATTTTACAACACACCGGTAATAACAGCACGCACACTGGCGACGTAGGACACACCAACACCGCTCCAGAGACGAGTGTGATTCGTGATAATGACCGGGCATGCCGAGTCGAGAATTCAAAGGGTGACCGCGGACGGGGACACGTTGACAGCGCACATCGGCAGAGCCGTGTGAGTGCTTGCCCATCGCGGTACAGAGCACACTGCAAGGTCAGCCGTCATCAAAGAGAAAGCAAAATAGAGAAACAAATATTGAACGGAACAAAAAAATAATCTGCAATAATATTGATAAAGTGACGAGCCGTTAAATCAAACGGTACAGGTAGTCATGACGCAGCTAGGTGCATGCACCGCCGACGTCTGTGTTGCCACGGTTGCGGACTGATTCCGTCTCCGTCAACTATGGTAGCATGGCAGGTGGAGCTTTGATCGGTGTCATCCTGGGGTCTGACGAGGAGCGGCGCAGCACGCCCTTCTCGTAACGATTCGTCGCCGGCGACATTGCCTCCAGCTTTAGTGCGCGGTCGCGTGTGAGCGGCTCGGACTCCAGCATCAGCTGGTTCTCCTCAGCCAGTGAGCGAAGGTCGAAAAAGTACTTGGCGTAGACACTACACATGACAGGAACAACCAAACCCAACACAGAAGACAAAAATAAATAAATTTCAGACAGGGAGAGGGCACGCGTGTTACACATATTCCAAGAAAAAAAGAAAAAGAGGAGAGGGAGGGGGGGGGGGGGGGGATAATTAGAAGCCATGCTGCGGAAAGCCTCTCAAAAGAGCCAGGCTTCGCACGGGAACATGGTGACACAGGTAATGTTCATACACACACACACGCATATACTGAAAAAAAACATGATAATGTGTTGCACACAAATTCAAGCCAGCCACGTTCACAAACCACAAATAAATACTCATACTTTTTACGAACATGTTGATGACAAAAAAATATTGAAATCAAGCTATCTCTTTTATGGTACTGGAGACTCTGTTCCTCTCCCCCCCCCCCCACACACACACACATATGGATGCATCTCTGTGATAGGCTAGAAATCCACACGTACAGTGTACATATACCGGTACGCGTACACTGCAACACAGAACAATAAGAACAGCTCAGGCTAAATTCTGCCCCTGTACTTTGGCGGGTACTGTAGCGACCCCCCCCCCCCCCCCCCACACACACATGGGCCCTACCTGCTATCCACGTTGATATTAAACTGCAAGAGTTCTAGAAGGTGCCTCTCCAGTTCGTTCATGTCTTCGACGGAGATGTCACGCAGGATCTGGCAGTAGTCCACGTTCCAAACTGCCTGGTCATCCCACACCTACAGGCAGAAAGAAACGTCACACACACAACAAACAACACATCAAACATTTGAAAACCGGCTGGCGGAGACCCTGGTGATTGCCTGCACTGTATGAGCCCAAGTAAGTGGTGCATGTACAGTCAGACCTCGCATAACCGCACACATCCGTTTTCCACAAAAATATCCGGATAGGCGAGGGAACCGGATAATCGAACACACATACTGTATGTAAGCATGGCATATGCTGTACATTTGTAACCAACTATTTTCTTCCGGATGGCGAGGGATCCGGATAAACGAGGACCGGATAAGCGAGGTCTGACTGTACCTAGTTGAGCATCGGCGTATAGCCCACGGAGAGAGAGAGAGAGAGGAGGGGGGGGGGGGGGATTAAAGACAGAACACAGAGCAAGTCACGTAAAAACAACACCATGCACTGCTGCCTCCAACACGTAGCACGTACAGAAGAGCAGAGCTCGTCTCGCAAACCATTCCAAAAAAGAGGTGCGCAATACGGCAGACTGCCAAATACTGCCTGTTTCCTGAGCTTCGTGCCATGCTATCATCAAGTTGGCACAGAGAGCCAGTTGCCCACTTGATCGCTTGCACAGTCCCACCGTGTTGTCATCCGTACACATTTTGTGGACAAAATGAGTAATTTTGGAGTTGGAATTTGGTTCTTTGCAGATGAAAAACTCCAAAGAATTCCCCCTTTTAGGTCGTTAGGTGTGTACTGTATGCACTTCTTTAAATAGATATAAACTGAACACAAACCTGGGCAAAGGGTGGTTTGTATTACTGTATATCACCTTATTTTAGGTGTTGTAAAATTTCAGTAAAAGCCAACCCCTGACCTTTCGGTGTAAGGATAAATTCGGTATACATGCTACCCTCCACCTCCACATACATGTACATAATCGTACTGTACATGACATTCTCGATTTTGTACGTTGATACAAGATAACTCGTGAGCGTGGTATTAAGGAAATTTTAGGTGTAATGTTAAATTAGGTGATCCAGGACCTCTACCGAAGTTACCGAACTTTAAATTACACCGAAATAAACGTGTTATACAGTATATACATACATACTTCATTACTGTGTAACCGGGTACCCGATCTACACAGGTGATGATGCAAATGACATCATCCTCCTCCGTGCTTAGTACAGAATAGCAATACAGCAACTTTACGTGTCACTTATCCAGCACCCTCGGACCCAGGCCCTGTTGGTTACGTGAATATTCCGGAAAACTCAAGCTAAATTATCACAGTCTATCCACACATCAACGAGATTATTCAATGGACTTTCGCCGCACAGACTTGGTGATACACTATGCATGCGTCGGCTGTGTACATACACGTAGTACGAAGTACAGTCCAGTCAGTACACGAGTGCAGTGTACACGCACGGGACTTGCACACCGAAAACTTGAGCTGCTAGCGCGCTGTCGGATAACAGGTATCCGGATGACAGACTAGATGCCGGAGAAGTGACATGCGACTGCACTCCCCTTGTACATGTAACGTTACTTTTATTGCTCTTCCATACAAAACCCAAACGAGAATACCGTGTTTGCCGGAGTATAGTGCGCACTTTCGAAGCGCTATTTCAGGCCTCAAATCGCAGGTGCACACTACGCGCCGAATATGAGAATGCATTCACTTCGAAAGTCGTGCAATGTATCAACAAGTTGCGAAGTTTGCCACCTCTCGAGTCTCCGACCCGGCACAAGCCATGCACGTGTGGTGTCTTCTGCCAGCTACACTGCAAGTGCATGATGGGTACGAGTCCCCATAGGTAGCACGTGCATTACACAAATGTACAATTTTGATAATTTCTTGATAATTTTGTCAATTAAAATAGAAGAAATAACATGGAAACGAGTTATGAAGCAACTATCCACGACTGTAACAAGATAATAAGCAGTCAGAAAGTGCGTTAACAGGGCACAAAAACTGACATGTTACTGTTACATTCAAAGACCTGAGACCTAGCTCTCACACTCCTCCAGTGCGCAAACCAACAGCCTTCCAGCTTGGAAGGTTCAAGGTTATGGTATGGTTCTGTGATTTCTTCTATTTTAATTACTGTAAAGTAAAACATGTAATTTTAGGTGCATTAAAATTTCGGTGCCAGAGACCTGCCAGGTTTCAGGTGTAATGTAGAATTAGGTGACCAGCGTTCCCTTCACTTACAGTGCATACTCTAGTGCCTTTTAGGTGTAATTTAAATTTAGGTGCCTGGCTTCTTTACCGAAATCACCGAAATTAAAGTTACACCGAAAATTACATGTTTTACAGTATACTCAGTAAGATGCCTGCAGCTGCAGAAAAAGTGCTCAACATCCAATTTCTTGGGGGGAGCAATGCCACATGTCAACAAACAAACAAGTGATCCATTGTTTGTTGACATGTGTTTTACAGTATATGTGTTGGCTCAGTATCCGAGTTAAATTTTGTCAATGGTCGCGCTACAGTACTGCCTTTAGAATCCATAATTAATATTCTCAAATCTAGGTTGTGCATTATACTTTGGATACAACTTGAATTGTCAAAGCATTGGTCAAAAAAAGAGGGTGCACATCATGCTCAGGTGCACGTTATACTCTGGCGAATACGGTACTGTCCTTTGCGGTGTGTATAAGCCGCACCCAGATTTGTCACGAGATGCAGGCATCAGAGAGGTTCCGCACTACGTAAAGTTGAGCAACTTTACGTTAGCGGGCGGGAAAAACCCGTGAATTCGCGAGTTTTACGTAATTACATTATGCGGAACCTATCCATCTACTCTGTATTTCACGGTTCATTTGACCATCGTAGCAAACGCCGCGCCGACTTGTTCCGGGCGAATTACGAGTGTATAAAGTGAAGCTTATACGCGGGGAAATACAGTAACGGCATAGCTGCTATAGCCTCGGTCGTACGTCGACCATATAGCACTGATCAGCTCAGTTAATAATACTGCAGGTGCAAGAAAATATTCACTACACCATGAATTATACCAAAACACGTACTGTAGCCCCCGCCCAATTACGTGAGCCAGTTACTCATACCGGTAGTATCTTTCTTCTACTTTCCATTGTTCCTCTTCGACCAAAATTTAGAAAAATCGACGAATGGCTATAAGCGACGACAAGATTACATAACCCCTGAGGCTGTGTTTACACGAGGCGTTCAACCCGGGTCAAGTTTGAACACAGATTGACTGGCGCGTTTACATGACGCATTGCACCAGGCAGCGAGAAACCATACTAACGTACTTCTGTGCGTATCTCGCACCAAGTTTGAATAGCACTGCACGTGCAAATTTCGCACGAAAGGATTCACATGACCATACGGGACTGTAGAAGTGGACTTTCGGCGGCAAATCAGTAATTGACCCAGGTCAACTGTCTTCATGTGAACACCCACCTATTTTTCCATCGTACAGGCTTTCAACCCGGGTTGAACTCGCTCTCGTATCAACGTAGTCCAAGAGTGTGCAGCTCCAGAACTTCACATCACGTGACAAACCCGCACACATTATTTGCACCCTGTGCATGACAGATACAGGGTTGTGCGCAACCCTGCTTTGGGTTCAACTCTCTTGTGGTGACGTTGCACTGTTTGCCAGCGTACCCCTTTGAACCATGTCTCGTGATATGAAGTTCTGCCGTCGCGGCATGATGGAGGTTGTGCAGGCAGTCGCACACTCTTGGGGGTTATGCACTCTTGGCGACGAGGCAGCAACAGTTTCAAAATTGCAAACAAAAGGACGAGCCGAATCGACATGTGAAACGGCTAAGTAATTTTCATGATTGTCCATCACAGTTTTGCTTCTCTACATCATTTCTCACATTTTTCTTAACATTTCTCACATTTTTCTTAATAAAGCCGTTTCACATGTCGATTCAGCTCGTCCTTTTGTTCGCAAGTTTGAAAATGGCTGCCTGTCAACAGTCAAGTGGCTACAGCCATTGGCACAGCAGCACAGCACCCCATCACAAGGGACATGGACATGCCCATGCATGGTTGTTGGTGTGGCACTAATCCAGTACAGTACGATGTCCACTACGCACAATACTAACACAGTTACATTGTACATGACATACCGGTAGTTTGTACTAACAAAAATAGACACAAGCCAGTTTTAAATGTTTTTACTCACTTTGGACGCCAGTAGCACCGATCCCAAGACAATCCACTTCCAATTACTGGGATGAAGATCAATTTCAGCATAATGAAGGAGGCGCTCCAGGTACACTAACGTAATGATGGCACACTCCGCAGTAAGTTTGGCCGCTGAGAATAGAACTTTCAGGAATTTGTAAATGTGACGTTGCTCCGGAATTGCCCTATCGTAATCACCAGGAACTGGGTCGTTCGTCAGCGGGTGAAGTTTCTCGTCAAAGATATCGAGCAGCCGAGGAGGATTGCTTGGGTCTGCTTCTTCCTCGTTTGGTATGTGTAAATGCGTGGCAATCGCGACACACTGCAGAGTCACCTTCAAATTGGGCTGAGAAACAGTACTGTCTCCGAGAAATATCGTTCCACACGAACTAAACCGTTTACTGGCTACTAAACTGGTAGGAGCATTTTCATGAATACTCGGAGACTGTGAAAACCGTATCCCAGAAGCAGGATTACCAGCAAGCGGCTCCCTTGCAGAAGCACCAGGAAATTTTATAGGAGTAGTTGCAGCAACAACTGACGATTTCCGCCGCTCTTTTCTAGCACTGAACAGCGTTCCTACATGGCTCGTCAAGTCTTCGCGATCACTTATGTGCTGAAGACAGGGCTTGCTTTGAGGTGCCTCCTGGGATTCCAGCTCCAAATCAGATGCCGAACTGCCTTGCATATCCTCCCTGGACGAAGCGTCTAGGTCCTGCCGGCTTGCACAGCACACATTTCCCATGCTCTGTGTCAAACTTGACTCCGCCGGGCCGCGCAGGACGCGCGTGTCTTCCTGTAGAGCAGCCAACTTTCTGCTCTGCAGGACCAGTTACAGCAGAAAAAACATTGATAGCCCTAGAGAGAAAGCATTGTGGAGTCCGAGGTTTCTTGCACAAACTGACAAGAACAACTAGGCTGCATTGACATTTTGACAAGTCAAGAATTCTAGATTTCTTTCCTTGGTTGCTCTGACTAGCTCGCCTGCAGCGACGGCTCAGAATGCAAGTGGACACCGCCTGGGAAACGACAGCAACAACGAAAAAAGCCACTCTATGCACAGGACGTAGGACTAGATTACCAGGAGCTAGCACATGCCCCGGCTAGCTAAGCTAGCTGTCCTGTCCGTGCAGTTCATACACAAACAGTGGTCGACCGGTCATCATGGTCATGACCCCAGCAAACTCCTGTCACTTTTCTGAGTTTTCTACATAAAACAGATCCACAAGATCAGCGTACAGCTCAAAGTCCAGGTACTAGGTACGTTTCGTACCAGTGGCATGGCATGGCAGTACTCACCTCCCGCTCCCGGATCCCCCGGTATCGCGACTCGTACTCCCGGGCCCCCGGGTACGGCCCTACGGGTACGGGTGCACGTGCACCCGGCCAGTGGAAAAAAGAAGAAGAAAAGGAGCGCGCTACATAAAACGGGCGCACTTGCCGCGACTCTGTGACCAGTGGTGACAAGGCCGTGAATATTACTAGTCCAAGTCCAAGTGTACATGTAGGCATAGGATGAAGAGTAACTGCTGATTTATGAAGTAATACAGTGGTCCCTCTATAATCCGGCACCATTTGTGCCACGAAAATCTGCTGGATTAGGGAGGGTGCTGGATTAACAAATCTGATCTACTGCTGCAATTATGTGCATGAAGAGGACATTTGGCTACTGAAAATTGTGCCGGTTTATCGAGGGTGCTGGATTATAAAGTGCCGGATTAGAGAGGGACGACTGTACTAATAGTTTGCGCTCGTGGTGGGGGCAACGCTGTGTGAAGTATTGTGTGAAGTAAATAATAACAAGAGTACATGAAAACCAGAGTGTGCAGCTCGGATGGGTTGCTGTCACGGGCCTCACGGCGAAATTCCGTGATTATTTTAGTGATGTAGTGCGTACAATTACAAGCAGGATTCAAGCAGGTCTCTTTCTGCACAACTGCAGCTCAGTTGTACGCACTACGCCATTTCCCGCCTCGGATCTGGGCCAAATATGATTTAATCACGGAATTTCGCCGTGACAGACACCCCATAGCAGAAAAGGCCCCAAGTAGTCCATCAGCCAAGAACTCAGAAGTCGTCAAATTCAAGCACCCTGTTGCACTTAGAAATCGAATACTTGATTTTGGCCTCAATGGGGAGTTTAGGTACCCTGTACTAAAGTAAAGCTGCACACTCTGGTTTTCATGTACTCTTGATAATAATTGTCACCATGCTAGTGACCATGGTGACGTACATGTTCCTGCACGAGTACGAGGGCAGTACCGCGGAATCCAGCCCGCGCCGCGATAGCGGCAAGGGCTGGATGAACAGCGGTACTGGCGCATGGCCGAGTATGAGTGACTGGGAGGTATATTATGGCACCGCAGGCCGCGCACCTGAGGGCCTTTCTGGAAGCCTTACTCGATCGGATAGAGCGAAACTGAGCACCCTGGGATGCGAGCAGTTTTTAGTACTCCCGGGTCCAAAATCTCACCACCAGGCCGGGCTGATCAAAACGTCTGCCGGGTCTGCAGCCTACAAACGTGGATCTGCCGACACTGTGCTGTCGACGACATGTCCCGCAAGGCATCTTGCGTGAAAGCAAGGAACGCTTTTTTTTAGAAAGGAAGCTTCTTCCCCAAAATTTAAAAAATTTGAAAATTATTCCTTCTGAAAATATCATCGCGCTCTTGACCTCGAAGCTGACGGCTGAATGCGATTAGGAAAGAAGATTCCTGAAGATGCACCAGACTGATTCTGGCAAGCCGTCTGTCGTCTGGATATGCACTGTTGTTCGTTATGGTCAGCAATCTTCTTCGTTCGTCCTTTCGTTTTCCTGACCACGATGATGACAAGCAGCTCTCATGCTCAGGTTAGTGCTACTTGTATGTCTGGGCACACAACACATCTGAGATGCACCCACTGACGTTATCGAACTGAAGAATGCAGCAAGGGTTCCTCGGATTCTCTTGATTTCGGAACAAATTTCCTTCACTTTCACCCTCTCAGTCTCTTCCCCATGCCCTCCATGCATACACAATGGAGCTTGCATTTCAAATGTTGTTTTATACTTTGGCAGTGCCTCTGCTACACTTTCATATAGAGTGAGGTCCTGTAAATAGGATCCAACATTGTTGGTGGTGGTGTGTGTGGGGGGGGGGGGGGGGGGGGGGGAGGTATGTTTGCAGCCAGGATGTAGGAATGACACTTCTGCGCAGCAGGTGGCAATAGTCAGAACTGGTCACTCTACAAATCCCATACCTGCCGACCTTTGCAAACCTGAAATGGAATGACATACCTAGGCATGAAAATGTATACAAATATACCTCGCGGTGAGGCATGGAACTAATGCTCTTTTGGGTGCCTATTACCGCCCTCGATGTCGGGATGGTTGTCAGGTATGAAATCCCAACCGAGAAAACCATTTAATTAGAAGATAAACTCGGCTGGAACGCCGCTTTTCTGGAAATAGAAATTTGTTGTGCCACTTTCGGCTAGTCCTTTTTGCAGAAGTGATTCAGTGCCTCCGCAATGCTGTATGAGGGCCAGGACATAGCAACTTTCTGTATGCCGGGGGGGGGGGGGGGGTCATCGTCCGCAACATTGGTAGAGTTACGGTTACATTGTATATGTAGATACGTGATTTTTGGACTCGCCTCCAGGGATTTGTCTTAAGCTGGGGCACGCGTACGTGAAGCAAGTGGCAAGAAAGGCCCAGTTCGTACAAGGGAGTAGTAAAATACCGGTATTTTTCTGTTCCTATGTTCCCATGACGAGTCCTCTGTGCACTGAGTGCAGGTCTCTTGCCGCTCCCTGGTCCCCGGTTCACGTGATCGTGACGTTTATCGAATAAGGTCTATATGCGGGCATGCATAAATCAACCCCTCCACAAGGACGGCTCAAACAGGCAGCCAAGGAGTGAAAATTTCGCTCCTGGGGCTAGGGGTGAAACGAAGGCCTCAATTTGCCAAATGAACCTTCTCCATCGAAACGAACGAAGGTGTCGAATAATTCTTTTACCAGTTCACAGTTCCTGTTCACACGCACTCCCGGGGGGGGGGGGGGGGGGGGGGGGGCTACTATGCGCTTGTAGTGACACTTACCGTAAGCCAAGTTGCACCTATGGAAGCCAAGTGGAACACGACTAGTTGACTGAACAGACTACAGTACAGTATACATGCACATGTATACAGTGAAGATCAGTGCATGGATGCCTGCCGTAATCGTATGTTGACCTTCGTTCGAATTGAAAAGAGAGGGTCGTTTCGAAAAAGAAAAAAAGCTCAATGGAAGTATGATGCTGCTGACAATTCAAGACTCACTGAAGTCGCCTTTCTGGAATGGATCATGCGCTCTAGGTTCATCCGATTGGAAATGGACTCAATCATTGTTACACCATTCTTGTTTGGTTAGTTATTCTACATCCCATAGCATGTACAATCCAACTTGTGAATAATGCCTCGGGTTTACAAAACAACTCGCAAATAACAATCTTCAGATCTAGTGACCATTTGATTGCATACTTCCAACCTCACGAGTAACAACGATACACCAATAGCGACACTTTTTTCATTCACAATCGAGGGTCAGTATTCCCCAGGTTGACTGCAATTGCCAATCAAACAGGAGGGGCGAAAGTCGACCACGGCTGAAAAGGCGTAAAGAAAATGTATGTCATGAGCTAGATGGCAGGAGGAAGTAGGTTTTCTGAGAAAGCAAGAAACAGAGGTGAATGAAGCACCAGGTCTGTCCATGCAGTGGATAGAATTATTGGATTGAAAGACAGGCTCTTTACGTCAGCTTGCTACTATTATACCTACATTTATTATTATTATTATGACGGATAACCCAAAGGCAATGGTTTGCTTTCTGCCTTTTTCATGCAGGATTCTGAAAGCTGGAGCAGCTCTGCTTACCTCGACCACTGAACTTACAACTAACTTCCAACCAAGTTCAAGGCAGTATTATGATGAATCAAGCACGCTTGCCATCATTTCATCATTGCAAAGTACATCGACAATATAGATTTGGTGCTGACTATGTATGATGCAGAGTGTGCTCTATGTATCTATACTACTGATTGGCCTACATTATACTTATGTGGGCTGAGAGTAATCGATTGTGCTGTATGGCAGTTTACTTGCATGTCATAGATGTTCACATTGCACACAGCTACTGAATTGCTTTCTGTTGCACTGGCCTACTGCGGCCCACTGCAAATAGATTGTAGTGGCATGGGCCATGCCATCATTATAGTGGTATACCGGTACTACACCAACAGTTTCACTGGTACACTGTACTTACTGGTGGATCTACATCATGCACAGCCTTGTCACTGCTTTTCTCACTTTTTATTAATTTACTGTACTGTACACATTTTGGCACAGCTCTTCCACAAAGAGTTACTAGTATTTTCTTCTGCATACCTACTGTATACAGTGATCTGACTGGTAACATCTATGGCTGTGAAATCACAAATTTATGGGTTGACCGCCTCAAACCTATACGATTTGTTTCTAAGAACGTGCTATAAGAAGTATTCTATTAAAGTATTCTACTGGAGCTCGCAGGACATAGAGTGAGTTTGGAGCACCACTCACTCTTCTGTGATTTGGATGTCAAATTATGAAATTCAGTTTGTGAGGTAAACCCATGCATGGCATTCACTGCTATAGTATGACTCGGGGTAAAGTGTTCCAACGCATACTCATTATAGTGAATAGTTGTGTGTCAGTTAATCGGTGCCCAACGTTGTTGCTGCTGGATAAATAAATATTCTGAGATAACTGAAGCTACACAGCCATCTAATGTTCAAACATGCATGCATCGAAGGGGCCGTAACGAGATCTGCAAGGCATGATTCTATACCTATATTCGATGCTCTCTAGCAGGACATTCATCTGCCTCATTTTCTCTGTGCTGTGTTGATGAGCGAAACAGCATGCTGTCCGCAGATTGAGTATTGTGTATAGACAGACGTGTATGTAGTGGTAAAGCTCAAATACATGTACCACATAACAATCAATAACAATCCCCGTGTTTTACAACAGCACAAACCCAGCACAGCAATTCATAATTTTGTGCTGTGATGTTCTTAGTATTCCAGGCTGGATGTTCTAGGCTTCCACGCTCTTGGGCGCACGACTTTACTGTGCCGAAGAATATTTTCAGCCAATGAACCCAGTGCTTGGTGGCAGATGAGTGTCATGGAACAGCATTTTGCATGTGGCTTTCACTACATGCACATGTACAACGTTCAATTGATTCGGAAAAATCAGACGAGGACTTTTGCAGTTATGAGCAAGGTCCCCACGAATGGTCATGTCACTTCACAGAATACATGAACTGATAGAGTAGACCTCGGTCCCCTCAGAGAATGCTTGGGGAAGTCGGTTTCAACTGAGGACATGTCCAAAACCATGCTAAGTACTTGAGCTGCTCATGAACCCCACAATTATCAGGCTCGCCAGAACCGGTCTGGTTGGTCAGGTTACCACCGGACCAACTTGTTGGCCACCAACAAATGTTTCCTGCTGTGGAGGACGTGTGTGCCCGCCAGATCACACACAAAGTATAAAAGGCCATGAAACTACCGGACCAATCAAAAACTGCTTCCGGCGGTACTGATTATAGTACAGGTTTAAAAAGCGGCTCCATTTTTGTCATACATCAAACCAACTCTGTCATTGCTATGCTACTCAAAAAGAGTAGTGATGTTTATTCACAAATGAATCACAATGCTATCAGAGAAATTCGATATTCTCCAATTTTAGGGGCACTGCAGTACTATGCAAAAATTAATGCTGCTTGGTCATTGTTATGAAGCAGTCACTTCAGTACAGCAATTAAACAGGCTGATTATGTGAACGAGATTCACGGCAAATCTTCTTCCATCAGTGCTGTTTAGTCTTGAGTGGTCCACTGAGGCAGGAAAACAACCTGTTCGGTCCTTCCATACGAGAAACAGAAATAGCATGTTCCAGGGTGGAGGTGGCGAGTATCGGCAATGTAATGCACCTTTAGGCCAACACGACCATCATTCCGACATGGATTCTCAAACACCTTCGCTCGTGAGAGTGCCTCAGAGTGGTATTCATCAACAGATGGCAATCCTGTAAAACACATGAAAAGACATAGCAGCAACACAAAGAAACCTAATGTTATAGAAACGAATTCGAAAAACAAAGTCTACTGAACCAAGGTACAACCACACTCCAGGAGGCAAGCAAAAGTGCATATAATCCGAAGGTTGCGATGCCTGTATGTATTGTATTTATGTATTTATGGATTCTCCACAGGCCTTAGCCTAAATCGAGGGAGTCTCTGTCATGCCACACTGGATACAACATGCTACCAGAATCACTTTCCCCAGTATTGATGATCTTTTCTTAGGGTGTTATATAAAACACATCTGTAGCCACTTCATCTTGCTCACGAAATCATACACCACCACACAAACGGGCCCTTCGGCTATTATACTTTGGGTGGTGATGTATGATATTTATAATCTATTGATACTAGGGCTGAAACGATTATATCGGTTATCCGTCTAATCGATCATTACAAGGAAACGATTTCGATTACGCTGTCTGTTTCGATTACGCGATTATAAAAAAAAGAAACGTCTGCAAGAATCAAAAGATGTCATGTACAGCACTACTAGATACTATACTTTGTCCTTTTCCTCGTTTCTTTTTGTTGTCCATGTTTTCCAGTAGGGGTGTGAAAAAATAAAAAAATAAAAAACTGACTGTCTGCACCTGCACGTGATGTGCTACTGCATTGTGTAGAGTACCCGGTTTATCTGCATGTGTGTATGTACATGTATATGTGTATATGTCAACACGGCATGCTTTGTGCTGGTCTGGCGAGACAATTTCTGGGACACAGTAATCGATATCATAATCGATAATCGAATCGATGCAAGGGTAGGTTAACCGATAGTTGAAAAGTGTAATCGTTTCACCCTTACTTGATACCATATCCAAGTCTGACTCTCACCGTGAGATCCTGGCAACAATATTACCTGGTACATGACATATTCAGACACTGACATAAGCATCTTTTTGGAACAACACGTGTGCCTATCTGCTAGAGTAATGTGACACACATGCAGAATCAGTCATAGCTAATTTTACCCCCTCGCTGTTGTATGCGCAGACTCCACTTCGCGGTGTCAAGTACTCTTCTTTCGGTGGGCTACTCCACTCAGGCGTTTGTCTTAAAGGATTCACATTCATCCTGCAAACCTACACGACTTGCATAGTTTTCACTGTCGGCCGAAGTGCGTGCATTGCACACATTAAGATTGACTCCCTCCGTACAGGCCAGTACAGAGCTGCCCACCAATTGAGTCTGTTTTGCGTACTCAGACTTCTGATTTTCCGTATCTTGCAGTGTGTTGCGTACTGGCGTGTACATTGCATGCATACTTGCACTACAAAGTTTTTTGACACGCACATGCATGTCGGTGGCTGCATTTGGTAGTGTAAAACATGTGTGACTTGCACTCACTACATTATTTTTTTGTGCTACATGTACATGTTGTCGTGGTACGGCATGCACTCGCTTTGGTACAAGACTATTCATCGCTCAGCTTACACTTGCAATGCTTCTACACAGCTGGTTGATCCTCTTCGATTTTCTATACCATTTACTCAAATTCTGTAGTGCGGACAAGGAGTGATTTTCCGTACAAATACAGAAAAATATGGAGGGCTGGTACTTGGTAGCACTGCTAGTATGGTAGTGCCAGGCTAAGCTAGCTGGAAGATCAAATACTTTTTTGGTTCTTTCAGTCATTTTCACGACCTATATTTTCTTTATCATGATCCCCGGGGTGTGACGTTCTTACGAATTCAGAAACTAAGTCTTTCTAACCGAGTCTCACGTGCACTGTGAATTGGTTCTTCTTTTATTCACACTGCCATGTATCGATTCATCGCTTCTTCCCACGCGAGATCCTGTGCAACAGCGATTTAAAGATTGGCTTTATCAAATAGTGATCAGAGAGAGAGGATCAGTTGTGGCTGCTGTGACAGCTGCATAGAGTGTAGATTGGTGCAAACATCATTGCCCAGCAGAACCGTATTCATAGGGACCTGCGTTTAGCATTTGGAAGCTATTTTTTAGAATTTTTACAGGCCCAATAAGCCTGAAGAGAAGAACACCTAACTTAGACTGTCCTAACGTTATCGAACGCACTGCCAAAGTAAAAACAACATTTGAAATGCAAACTCGATTGTGCATGCATGGAGGGCATGGGGAAGAGACGGAGAGGGTGAAAGTGAAGGAAATTTGTTCCGAAATCAAGAGAATCCGAGGAACCCTTGCTGCATTCTTCAGTTCGATAACGTCAGTGGGTGCATCTCAGATGTGTTGTGTGCCCAGACATACAAGTAGCACTAACCTGAGCACGAGAGCTGCTTGTCATCATCGTGGTCAGGAAAACGAAAGGACGAACGAAGAAGATTGCTGACCATGACGAACAACAGTGCATATCCAGACGACAGACGGCTTGCCAGAATCAGTCTGGTGCATCTTCAGGAATCTTCTTTCTTAATCGCATTCAGCAGTCAGCTTCGAGGTCAAGAACGCGATGATATTTTCAGAAGGAATAATTTTCAAAATTGTTTTAAATTTTGGAGAAGAAGCTTCCTTTCTAAAAAAAAGCGTTCCTTGCTTTCACGCAAGGACCCCTTGCCGGACATGTCGTCGACAGCACAGTGTCGGCAGATCCACGTTTGTAGGCTGCAGACCCGGCAGACGTTTTGATCAGCCCGGCCTGGTGGTGAGATTTTGGACCCGGGGGTACTAAAAACTGCTCGCATCCCAGGGTGCTCAGTTTCGCTCTATCCGATCGAGTAAGGCTTCCAGAAAGGCCCTCAGGTGCGCGGCCTGCGGTGCCATAATATACCTCTGACTGGAACGTGTTTCCCGTGTACCCAAGCCAAATAAAGAGATGCATGACAGACACACCTGCATCGTGTTTTGTGATTGTTTTCTGGTACAGTTTTTTTTAGTAGTCCATAGTGCTTTTTTTCTCGCGGTGCCATTGACATTGTCGACTGGGCATCGGGCATTCTGGCTGTTCTGTTCCAACGGATTTTTCCCACGTCTTGATCGGAAACCTCGGCAAATTGCGCGGATCCTGCAGGTTGCTGAGCATTGCGCGCTTTGGTTGAGGCTCATCCGGCTCGTCCAAGATCTCCTTCGCGAGCGACTCCGCAATAAAAGTTTCAGTCTCTTCCTCAACTTTTCGGAGGAGCTCATTCGCATCGCCAATATCGTTCAACAAAGGGGCTTCTTTCTCCCAGTTCCAGATCAAATGTTGGAGCGCCATGATGACATTTGTGGTTGCAAACAGTCGCTCTTCTGCTTTAGTTATTTTATTAGTAACCAATGAAAGACCTTGAACTTTTTGTTGAAGTAGAGTCAGTGCAGTGGCTAGTACTGGCACTGACGGGCAGTTGAATCCGTTCCTGCCCGTCGTCAAGTGACGACGGGCAGTGGAATCCGTTCCTGCCCGTCGTCACTTGACGACGGGCAGTGGATCCAGTTCCATCACCTTTGGCTTTGAGCAGGCAGGACCGCGCTTTCCAGCCCGCGCTGTATGATCTGTCATTGGTCAACTCCAAGGCGACAATCACGTGACATACGGGAAAGAACCTTTGCACACGCCACACGGACGTACAGCACTATCAAGAGTACATGAAAATGTACTCTTGGCACTATGCACTAATACTATGCTGTCCGGTCCGTGTGCTACCACTAGGGGCGCATTTGGTTGGTACGAACTAGAACAGGATTCACCAGAACAGCGCGTTTGGTTGGGACTGCACCTGTTCTGGGTCGGCCAGAACATGTTCTGCTTGCTCCGGCCTCGAGGCCGGAGCAGACCGAGCAGTTTCACTTTTTCACAGTGAAACCTGGCGGGAACATCGATTTTGTTCCCAAATGATCACGTGCATACGCTTTTGGGTTGGACTCGTCGTACCGTACAAAGTGACCATGGTGATCCATACACATTTTGAAGAATGCACCAAGTTTAGCACATTTTCCACAAAAATGTGCTCTGTTTCTGGAGTAGCGTTTGGTTGGCTGCTCGGTGTGCACCAGCTGCTCGATCCTGTTCTAGATCGTACCAACCAAACGCACCCTAAGTCTGTGGTAGCTATATGCTATAAATTATATAGTATAATCTGTCCCTCCAGGAAATCGCGATTCCACGGATGCAACAAATTTCGCGATTTTGGCCAAAACCCGCAAATTTCTGAAAAGTCCCCGATTTCCCGCGTTTTTGTTGTTTTCTGCACTTCTTTTTACATTTTTCTGCACTTTTCACGCAGTATACAGTGCTTTCTTCTATGATTCTGTACGTGGGTTATTTGCACAGTACGCAAATAGCGATTCTAATGATGCAACAAATTTCGTGATTTGGCCCAAATCCGCAATTTCCTGCCAATAATTCCGCGAGTTCCTGGCAAGTTCCGCCGCATTTTTTGTTGTTTTCTGCCGCAATTTCTTGCGCAAGTTTTCGATGACTTTCTCCGCAAATTTCCGCAGGGCCAGGCACTTGCTATCATCAGATCATAATAATAATTTATTTATGTCTACATGATGTAGATCTAGACTCCGTCAGTTCGTGCACGAATTCCACCCCCATGGCCCAGTGCAGTACCGGTAACTGTTCTCCACTGAAATAATTTGGGCCCCTCGACGGCAGCGCCATGGACCGTACATACGCAATGGGTCTACACACCTACAGATAGTTTATAGACCACATTGCAGTTGACGTCATTGTGCCCAGGCAAACGCAGCACAGCAACCAACAAAAAATGAAATCGAACCTACATCATTATCGCCAGTGCATTACAATAATCATATCACATATAATGTGCATGCGTATGCGCACCCCCCCCCCCCCCCACACACACACAAACAAACAGTCGTGGCTACAACAGCTTTGTATTTACACGTAATTAGTCAGCAACACAGTGACTACAGTGAATGCACCCGATGCAACACGGCTTGTCTACCACTAGGCACTACGGATGTACAGTGATAATAGAGATCGGAAGCTAACTTAGAAAATAGAGAAATCAATGAGACTAGCAGAGTCAGAGTTTCAACAGCAAGAAAACAGAGTAGACAGCCAGGCAGGCAGGCCGCGGCAAACAGACAACTCAACAGAGACAGACAGATAGACAGACGGGGAAAGAAGAGGGGAGAAATGATGACCCGAAAGAATGACGGTGGCCAGATCTCACAATGCACACGTCGCATTCTGGGTCTCAATGTGCCGATGGACTTAGAAGTAGCGTTTCTCGTACCTGTAGCACACAACAGTCCAGAGAGAAGAGATTCAACAAAGAGTACTCAGGAACGCCTCGATTGATCCGGTAGTATCATGGCCTTTGATACGTTGTGTGTGGTATGGCGGGCACACACGCCCTCCACAGTAGGAAACAAGTGTTGGTGGCCGGAAAGTAATAGTTGGTCCGGTGATAACCTGACCAACCGTAGCTGTTCCGGCGGGCCTGGTGCTAGTGCCACAAAATAGCCAAAAAGGCAGTGCAGTGGGTAGCATGTTTACACCTGTTGTTCTTGCTATTCAACAAAACACTTCCCGCTGGTTCTCCCACAGGGGGGGGGGGGGGGGGGGGAGGGGGGGGGGGCAGGGATAAGATCAAGGCCTCAAAGTGCAGTTTAATATACAATAACATGAAAGATTGGCCTTGGCAAGCGGGATTGTGCACATTTCCACTCGCAGACATACCTACACTGGCATGTATTGCCTACAGCCGTGCATGCATCGGTTCAACACCGCACTTCAACATAAATGTGCATGATTACGCTGCTTCACAGGTAAACACTTCGAAAGGAGGCAGGAATTAGAGAGAGGGAGCGGATCAGCAGTACTTCACGGTACTACAAACCCAAGTTATGCCAAGTGCTGACATTAAAGTCTGCACTTCACTAATTGCTGCATTAGGCATCGCTTGCTACCTTTCGTAGTTTGAGCACTCTGGGCGCTAGAGCAACGAGTTGTCTTAATATCTGCGGTGCAACCTTTGCACCATGGCTGGCAACTTGGCCTACGTAAAGCTTGTAGCTGTACAGATGTGGGCTTTATGGCTGAAACAGCTGTCTACAGCATCGGGTACTTCACTAATCCTTCTGCACGTTGGTGTTCGTTATACCAGGAGTCGACTGTTAATCCTACAAAGGCTGCGCCCATGATGCATCAGTTTCCTAATCAGGAATATGAGCAAACAAGCCTACGCCCATAAGCAAACAAATGCGAGGAGTTCAGTGTAGACAGTGTACAGTGGTCACTGCAAAAGGGGAGCACGACTTACGAGTGTAGGCCGTGGACGCCACCTTCGGACTTTGCCGAGGAGCTTCGGATCTGGAAGCGCAAATCTCCGTTGTACATCATAGTCCTGTGCAGAAGTAACATAACCACACACAGACAACGGCACACTTTTTTTTGCCAGAAATTGATTTATTTTAGTTTTCATCGTGAATTTTCGTCTTTGGTGAGCACAAACGGCAAAAAAGCGTTTGCACTGAACGCTGGGGAGGGGGGCTTTGTCCCATAATTAGCAGGTGCAGGAGATTGAAATGCGATCTGAGAAGCCATGGCGTCCGGGTATTTTAAATACTTTTTTAGATGTTTCTGTTGCGCCGAGTATGCATGCATGTGGCAGAGCAAGGGCCCTTTTCGAGGTTTGCGAGGGGGGTTCAAATCCTGGTTTAGAAATTAGAAGCACAGCAGAAGTCCGCATGGACCACGTGCAGGTTTACACATTATGTTTTGAAATGCACTATATCATCTATCCAACACACAGGACAACAACTCCACAGCTCAGTGCCTTATATTTGTGCAACTCGGAATGTAGCGTGCACCGCACACAGGCACACACAGACACACATGCACCCACCCACCCACACACGGAACGTCGGCATGGGAATTCGCACATTGCCGTTTCGATGCTCCCTTCGCTCTCAACGAGAGAACGAACATTCCAGGATCCGACGCGGATCAGGCAGCGTCTCCTCCTCTCTCTCCGTGCTTGGGCAGATTTTTTGAAGCGCTTGATGGTCTCTGTCCACTCGGGGGTTTGACAATCCGCCGCGAGTGGGAGATTCAGGCGCAACAAGAAGTGGTGCCATCATTCGACACCCCGTCTTCTTGTTGCGCTGGCCCTGAATCCCTTGCGCTGAGAATTACATGTCCTGGGACGGACCTGGTGGACCAGAGCCGCCCCAGAAGACTCTTTAAACTAACTACTTTCGACAACCAGAGAGAGCTCGGAAAATTCAAACCGTCCCCAGAGGGAACAAAAACACACACACACACACGCATACATGCAATCAGTATCCCTGATGGACTGCCACCTTTGTTAGATCAATTACCTGAGCCCATCCAGACTCTTGGCACCGACATCTTGGCAACCTTGCTTGAGACCTGCCATTACAAATTACAACACATACCATAGAAAACCGTACACACACCATGTACCAAACACACACACACACACACACACACACACACACACACACACACACACACACCTCAGACCTCAGACATGCCCATCGCGGAAGCGATGATAGCGAACAGCTATGTTAGACATAGCAACTTGTGCTGGGATTACACCATTCAACAGCTTGCAAGGCTGATGAATTGACCGCCACTATTTTTAGCCTGGTATCCACCACACAGCTGTTTGAAGTGACTTTTTCTGGCCAGTGAATCCCTATTTTTCATTTTTCATTTTTTTTACGCACACACACCACACCACATACTCCGGCATACACTGGCTGTTGGTAACCACCCAGGAGAATGAAAGAAAAGTCAGGAAGAGTCCGAGAAAGAGAAGAAAGACATGTGCGACCATAATCGTCGGGAACTGAACCCGCAACCTCTCGATTGGAAATCGACTGCACATACCACTGCACCATATGGGACACACACACACACACACACACACACACACACACACACACACACACACACACACACACACACACACACACACACACACACACACACACACACACACACACACACACACACCAGTCAGCCAAGTTGAAATTACAAAAGAACAGTAAGTCAAGTCCTAGTCTCCCACCTTCTACCTTTGAGAGATGTACTCTTCAGTGCTAACAGGTTTGGCCTTGTTTCTCTGTGCTGCACTGATGAGTCAACGCAGGATGAAACAACATGGTCTGCAGATTGTCTACGCATATGCTACGATCCAAGTCTTTCCACGCATGCACACACGCATGCACACAAACATGCACACACGCATGCACACAAGCACATACACCCCCTCCCCCCCCCCCCCCCCACACACACACGTGCGCGCACACACACATACACAAACACATCCCCCCACACTACTAGGGCCTGGCATGGAGAGAATTGCATGCAGCACAGCTCTCCACAAAGCACACACACTAGAGACGAAGATGACGACGACGATCACTGACCTTGGCAAAGGTAGGGACATAGCTGAAGAACCGAGCCACGGTCTTGTACGGCACCAGACACACCCTGGGCAACCTTGATCTGCTGCTCCTCACTGGTACAGGACAACAAGGGGAAATGCAGAACAAGAAAAACCCCGCAGCAACATGCACATACGAAAACACAT
The DNA here is from genome assembly GCF_964019385.1 of Sycon ciliatum. Classification (NCBI taxonomy): domain Eukaryota; kingdom Metazoa; phylum Porifera; class Calcarea; order Leucosolenida; family Sycettidae; genus Sycon; species Sycon ciliatum. Next base: position 29,863,193 of record NC_088650.1, on the reverse strand, counting down.
ACATGCACATGCACACACACACACACACACACACACACACACACACACACACACACACACACACACACACACACACACACACACACACACACCAGCACAAATGAACTCACATGAAATTCATTGAACACCTAGGAACATACATGAATACACACACTTTGAAACTTGCTGGCTGACGTTCGGTAAGAACCGGGAAACTCACGAGTTAAAGTAGAAACACTTTAGATGCATTCTTTCAAGCGTCTGTACTAGCAAGAGTACATGAAAACCAGAGTGTGCAGCTTGGGTGTCTGTCACGGCGGAATTCCGTGATTACATCAAAATTTGGCGCAGATCTGAGGCGGGAAATGGCGTAGTGCGTACAACTGAGCTGCAGTTGTGCAGAAAGAGACCTGCTTGAATCCTGCTTGTACGCACTACATCACTAAAATGATGTAACCACGGAATTCCGCCGTGACAGCCACCCATCCGAGCTGCACACTCTGGTTTTCATGTACTCTTGGTACTAGGCTCTGCACCTACGTGTATTGCGCACTGTCACCAGTAACCGTAACTCTCTCCGAGTGTACATGAATGCACAAGCGCGCGCAAACACACACGGAACATCTGCAGCCTGCGGACGTGCAGCTATCGGCTTTGGAAGCCATTCAACTTGAAACAGGCCTGTCCCCCCCCCCCCCCCCCCACCACATACACATACACAAGCAGAAGTGAATTGTCCTTTCGATGGCTGACCAGACCACCCTAAAATACATTGCGTCGCACTTGAAGCCTATACCTGTAGTATCTCTGTTGGCCACCACGGCGCTCCATGGCATTCAGTGATCCCATACCTATACAGAACGTAAGCCAGAGAGAACGATGGGGAGAGAGAGAGAGAGAGAGAGAGAGATGGAGAGATTGTGCACAAAATTATATCATCCCAATGGAGAAGACAAGCAGCTGCACGGGCACACCAACACACAGCACACGCAGCTAAATAAATGAAAACGAGGCAAGCCCAAGTGCAGACAGCATGACACAGGACCAGCCAGTGGAACATTCAGCAGGCACTAGTTCAACGGTGGTGGTGTGCAACAAACACCAAAAATTACAACTAAAGATGATACTTCATCAGTGTGAACAGCTTCTTCAAGTGAGAGAGATGCCAGGTGCACTCGGATAGCTAAGCCCACATGCACAGCCATCTACAACGCAAAGAAGAATGCCTTTCTTCTGAATAGCCAAGCGCACATGCACGGGCATCTACAACACACAGACGAATGCCTTTCTCCGAATCAAGAGCATAGCAGCACTGGCTGGCAATGCGTGGCAGTCCTACCTCTGTACTTCTTCAGGCGAACGCCGTCTTGGAAGTAGTACTCGCCTGGTGCTTCATTGCTGCCAGCCAGCATGCCACCCATCATAACTGTCAACACAGAAACACACACACCATGTACCACACACACAGAACACACGTGTCCACACATCATGTACCACACACACAGAACACACGTGTCCACACATCATGTACCACACACACACACACACCCACCCACACACACATACACACATACACGTAGAGTGTTGAGTTCAGCGTGTAAAGGCATAGACAACAGCACAGCTCACGCAGTAAAAGTGATGACAAAAAGTCTACGGATGAAGTTTTGACACACACAGGCAACAAGAAGCTGAAGCATTGAGTGTCCCAGACGGACTGGCTCACCAAATACTGGGTGTACTCGACTTAGCTTGAAATGCTCATAATATAAATACTCGTACCACTTGATTCGAGGATGGTGTGTGTAGGGTTTTTCATGGTGGAATTTGCTCGCAAAAAAACAAACCCCAGGTGTACGTACTTGACCAGGCAGACTTCATACAGAGTGAGCGTACAGCCACCTAGCAAACAGAGTCGCACTATTATAACAGAGTCCTGTGAAGAGACAGGCTAGTCTTGATCAGTGTACATGTGTTGGTAACTAGATGCTCCAGTGTAGGACAGACCTGTGGAGGCGCCGAGTGACATGGCCTTCATGATGTGGCCAGCGCTGGAGATGCCGCCATCGGCGATGATGGGAATTCCTGTTCGCAGCCAACACAACACGCAGCAGACAGCACAAAGTATGCAAATGTTGTTCAGATAGACATGAATGCATGCACACCCACACCCACACACACTTGAAGTACAATCATACACCTAACGGATCATGTACAGCTAAAGCGCCTATACGATTTCGACACAACAAGCAGAGCCAACGTCGTTCATACTCAATGCACATGACTATACGCACTGACTTGTACAATGTTTCAGTACTTCAAGGAGACCACCAGTGCAAGATTTAGTGTAAAGAAGTAGTTTGCAATCGCGCTCAATACTCTCCAACCACCCAGATCAGAGATGTCCGGATAGAGCTTCACGTTGACGTAATGTTTTACGATGCAATGCTCGATGCCCGTGTGCTTTGGTGTCTCAGTGCACCGGCTTTGGACATTGCGCAATCATTGAGTAATCATTGCGTAATCATTGGGTAATCATTGAGTAATCATTGGGTAATCATTGCCTAATCTGATGCCGTGCACAGTCGTGCGAGCAGATACATGTGACTCATTGACAGATCTTTTAGTCGTGGAAGTCAAGGGTACAGGAATTGCATAACACCTGGTACATCGAGTTAAAACCCTGCTAGAAGAGCACTGCATGCGGGAGTTCCACTCTGGGTGGCTAAATACTCTTGCCAGTTCAAATAAATCACACATACACATTTGCGCACATGGCTTACCAAATCTTCTGGCGTATTCTGAGACCTTGTAAACAGCTACTCCCTGCGGCCTGCCGACAGCAAGGACTGGGTAGGAGAGAATCATACACAAACACACAGACACATGCTGGCACAGTACCATGGAAAAGACAGTGTGAAAAGGCTAATGCGTTCACAGCCGCCTCGACCAGCAACCAGAATATCCACACAAATGCACCGAATCAGACAAAGATAATTTTGTAGACATGCACACACACACACACACACACACACACACACACACACACACACACACACACACACGTACACACATGTACATGCGTGCGTGCGTGCACACACACAGATCCAGTGCGCCTTACCTTCCTGAGTAATACAAATGGAGCCGCTGCCCATACCGACTCGCAGCGCATGGCATCCAGCGTCAATAAGATTGCGAGCTTGTGCGGCCGTTACAACTAAACAAGGCAACATCACGTACACACAAATGCATGGTATTAGATAAACCTTGTGTTTAGTTCACACATGTTATTGCTTGACAGCATGAAACAAGGTGGAGGACACCGTTTTCGGAAACTAAGGTCACTGTTTCCGAACACGGCGTCCTCCACCTTGTTTCATGCTGTCAACCAACAACACACAAATACATGTAGTGGAACTCACTTCAATAGTACATGCTCTGATAAGACAAACATGTGCTTAGTACGTACATTTGAGCACGGGTGTATACTATTGATCCTTGCCAAAGCATGGTGGGATAAGAACAATTCTAATTTCAGAAATTTTAGGTGCTCAATATTTTCGGTATGAGGGCAAAAGGCCAGGTTAGGTGAACAGAAATTTTCGGCACAGAGAAACAGTTCCCTATTGGATTATGCGTGTCAGTGTTTGTTCGGTGTATTGAAATTTTAGGTACGAAACAGACGCACCGAAAGTACCGAAAACAAAAGTACACCGAAAATTTGTGAAACTACAGTACCTCGGACACCAAGTACAATTCCTGCTGCCCTTGGGGGTACATGTATATGTCCTATCAGTGTTCTACTGTACCAAGGTACACACTACAGTACAATGCAGTATACTACAGCAGCACTAGCAACTCTAGTAGCTACGCCAAGCATATCCCGCTGGTGCTGCTGCAGACGCGTTACACTAGAACCAGAAACACAACCGGGCTGGCAAACACTGTAGCCAGGCCCAATGGCCGATTGGTTTGCAGGCCTGCCTGCGAATCATGAGGTCCCGAGTTCAAGACCCGCGCTGGTAGCAGGGAGCGTGTAAAAAGACTTTTTACGCGTGTTGAACTGCGCCGACACCCACGGTCAACTGGGTACTCACAGCTCGGAGTGAGAATAACAAGGATGCAGTTTACAGGGTTATGGGCCGTTACACGCCCGATTGGTTGAGAGACTAACCTCCTCAACCCTGACTCACTTGTGAGGTCTGCATTCGCCACTACAGTCCATTTCAAAACTATAGCCGCGTACCTAGGCAAAAACCGTTATGCCAGCATCTATACCACATAAAATCTGTGATCACTTTGTGCATAAATTTTTCCAAATTGGGCGTCTGTTATCCAATCCTTTAGAAACTATATTATGAGAGTAATTGTGGAGCGATCCTGAGCAATAATTATTCCGAAAACTATTCTCAAAAAGTTCCAGCCAAATTTGAAATATTTCAAAAACCCTACGCGTCTAGAGTTTTGAAATGCACTGTAAGGTTAACAGGCATAGTGGTGGCCTGCGGATGCGAAGGCTAGTTTGTGTGTTTCTGGACATTCAAGCGATGCCGACGCGGATCCCGCGAATATTATTATTATTTCGAGTTTTACGGGAGACATACAAAACTGACCTGCGTTTGATCTTCGCTTGAGCAGTCTCCTCGCTCTTTTTGGGTGATCTCAAGTTTCTAGTCCTTTGGTAAGGCTTTGGAGCAATGCCTCCACCCGTTCGCGCGGCGTCCAGACGTTTCTCTGTCGACACGCTGTCTCTCGCTTTTTGCCAATATTCGAGGGCGGGTTTCGATCCTTGCGCCTCTTGTTACGCCTTAGGTTGTTGCGGCATCGTGTTCAGCGCCCCCTAATCCTTCACACTACCAAGTTTCATTGGCGTAACAAGAGGCGCACCGACGTTATGGCTCCCGACTGGTGTCACTGTCCAGCAGCGGCGGAGGATTCCTTTGGGAAGGCATGTGCACCAATCTAAAAGGCAACAGAAGCAAGCGAATCGCCATCAATCCGATTAAACTTCGCTTGCGTCTGGTGTGCAGCATTTTGTATCTATTCAGAAGCTTGTTCAAGTTGTTGGTGATGAAGGCAAGGAGATGGCTACTTCAGTCCCAGGTACTGTTTCGAAAGGCTATGCCTTTCTTGCAAAGTTTTGTCCAATTGTATGCATCATTTCAGAAATGGAAACTATTTCCAAAATTCCAACGCTGTCAGTGTTACTCAATCAAGGCAACACTACAAATAGTTGTCAGCCAAACATAGCCTGTGTGAGAGAGAAAGTGGGGAACATTCACTTTCACACAGGCCATATCTCTAACAAAGTCTCTCTACTACTCCAGAACAAACAATACGTTCTCAGCACAATTATGTTTTCAAATTCCTGATCGTCTGCAGAAATTTGAGAAAGCGCTTCTTCCTACATTATCCATCAACAGCAGCTACCGCTCCCGTTGCTACCAACTCGTCATTGGATCCCAAAGACCTTGCCATCAGTGGTTCACATCAAACAGTACTGGCGATCCTTGAAGACAATTAGACATTTCCCTTCTCTGCAAAGGAACAAACATTTTCTCTTCAGAAAGTTTTCGGCTCGAGTGCTTGTTATGTACGGCTCAGATCAGGTACACTTCACTTTGCGAGCAGCGCTCGGTGGCGCTAGCATAGCAAAGTACACGCACGTGACACTCGAGATTACATCATGCACTCTGCGTCGCGACTTGGGACCCGAGTGCCGGGTGCCACTTTTCGAGCTCCCACGCATACATTCGTCGCGACAAAAAAATCACGTAGTCGGGCTCCTTTCAACACCCATAACTCTCTTCTGCCTGCTCTAACTCAGCCCAAATTTTAGATTTGAACTCCTGAAGCTCTGAGCTTTCCGTGGATACCCAATTCGTTAGGGTTTTCCAAAATTTAATTTTCGCCTGACCTCGCTAACAATAGAGTGGTTTCACATCAGTCACATGACCACACGGGCAGCCATGCTGGATTCCCAATCCAGTAAACCCCTGGATCGGTGGGTCATATGATGTCGGCCATGTTGGTTCCACTGTACACAGGACATGATCACTTTCTACACAAAATTAGTCAGATGACCAGGATGTGAAATCACTCTATATAAAATTATAAATCAATAAAAATAAAGAAAAGATGAGCCATACGATCAAGGTGAGGCAGGTGGCTCTACTTCGTGTTAACATTATATATGTTACTAGTACGTCAACATAAGGACAACGAACTTACCATTGCCAGCGATGATCTGGACTCGTGGGAAGTTCTGCACAGCATTTGACAAATCAGCAGAGCATACATAGTCAGTGAAATGAGTGGAGTGGAGGGGAGAGAGAGAGAGAGAGAGAGAAAGAGAGAGAGAGAGAGAAATTACAATTTAGAATCACGAATCGTGTGGCGCAGAGAACTGGGCACACTGTCGATGTAGCATGCCACCATAGCATGCCGCCATATCAGTCTGCACGCATTCACGTGGCAGGCGAACATACCGCATGACTGATCATCCAGAATCTACTGCAGCGCTTTGTATGGTCAGAACACGGTGGTGAACGCACGCCCGACTACTAAACACACACTCTCTGCGCGGCAAACAGTTTGCAAATCAGCACCACAGGCGCGCGCAGATGAGCGCACAGAGGCACAGACATATAAACAGACACATAAACACACACACACACGGGCACGCACAGGAGGTAGGCCTACCTCTCTGATCCACTTGACCATGTTGACCTGATAAATTGAGTTTCCCTGGGAAGAGTCCTGTCCAAACATAAGGATAAAGAAGAAGTTGAGTGTGTTAAGAAAAACACAAACAAAACAATCTGAGACGCAAGTTACCGGATGGAGTGGATGTCGGATATTGTTAATGACCTTGCATATAAAAAGTATGAATGCCGTAAACATCACCACTCAACATGACAACTTGTAAAAGGTTTAGATGTTCTTATTAAATATTTCCAGGCTTCTACAGTCCTGCTCAATGAAATCCAGTCGCAGCACTTAAGTGTGTGCCTTGCACCATTTCGAATTCCAGTGCTCGCAGGTCTAGGGCTGCGCAACGCCCGGCACGTACATGGGTGCATCGACTGGATTTCATTGAGCAGGACTGTAGTTCCAATCGACAGTGGAATAGCTCTGATTAAATTGCTGTCTCCACGAAGATTATTTGACACCACTCGGGAGTACAAAATGCACAGGCCTCAAGATAACAGTCGGGTAGTGCGACAACAAGGCACACAACTGACAGGGGTACTGAGATATTCGACGGCCTTGACACCTAGCCCCAACACATCTACGCAGCGCAAACCAACAACCTAGTCATAACTGAGAACTGATACTGATATATCTTAGTATCATTGCATTCTTGTCTCTTGAGGAAACTAGTCATAATTCAGAGCCATAACCCGTAACGTATTGGTCCTTTGTCTTCTACATGAATACTGTTAAACATGTAATTTTCGGTGTAACTTTAATTTCGGTGATTTCGGTGGAGAAGCCAGGCACCTAAATTTAAATTTCACCTAAAAGGCACTAGAGTATGCACTGTATGTGAACGGAACGCTGCTCACCTAATTCTACATCACACCTGAAACCTGGCAGGTCCCTGGCACCGAAATTTCAATGCACCTAAAATTACATGTTTTACAGTGAATACTATTGGCTCAACATCCCTACTCATAGTATATCCTTTCTGAAGGGTTTGGCAACAGATTGAATACATTATTAATTTATTATTAACGGTTTTGAGTGGAGTTGTATGCCATCTGTGCTGAGCCTATACACGAGATAGTGTCATGCTGAGTTGGGAGCTGCTGTTGTGAACGGCGTAAACGGTGACGCGTGCATGCCACTAACCAGAACGACGACATCCACACAGCAACGGATTGAATACATTAGCGGTTTTGAGTGTAGTTGTATGCAATCTGTGCTGAGCCTATACATGAGATAGTGTCATGCTGAGTTGGGAGCTGCTTTTGTGAACGGTGTGCATGCCACTAACCAGAACGACGACATCCACACCAGCGGCCGCTAGCTTGGTTAGACGCTCCTTGTCGTGTTCCCGCGTGCCGATCGCAGCGCCAACTGGGTGCAGCAGATAACACAGGCGCAGTCATGAACAGGTACATGGATAAACAGGCACATGCATGAACAGGCACATGGATGAACAGGCACATGCATAAACAGGCATATGCATGAACAGGCGCAGGCATGAACAGGCATATTGCATGAACAGGCATATGCATGAACAGGCACATACATGAACAGGCACATACATGAACAGGCATATGCATGAACAGGCATATGCATGAACAGGTACATACATGAACAGGCATATTACTTCAGGGGCCATAATTATGAATAATTCAGGTGATCCTAAATCCAACAATGAGTCCAATTTACGAGATTGAATCAGCTGCTGCTTCCCTTATGGTCGCAAGTCAACTATAGAGAATCCACCCAGGAGCAGTATACAGTTCATAAGCGTACATGTCCTTCACAGTGTAGTGCATCACACAACACGGGCCACTCACCTCGCAACTGTTTCTGCTCGTCTTTGGTTGAAAGCGGGAACTCTCTGTTCTTTTTCAAGTCGGTTCTGGCGATGAGAGAGACGAGGACGCCCTGCTCGTTGATGATCGGTAGCTTTCCTTTCCTGGATTCCTGCATGATCTGATTAGCTTCTGGAAGTTTGCAACCAGCCTTAGCCGTTACCAGGTCTCTGGTCATGAACTGGGAGAAGAGAGAAAGGAGGTATTAGCAGTACTTCACCACCACAGGCTTGAACGCAATAGAAAACTTGAAATGAGCAAGGACAGTGGGGGGGGGGGGGGGGGGGAGTGCAGGGCACATGGGCACAGGCATTGTGCACAAGAATGCATATGTGCTAGCACATGGCACACGCTCTCATATGCACAGCACTATCAGGGCTGGCAAGGCACAATAAAAACAGCAACAGCAACAGCAGCAGCAGCAGCAGCAGCAACATCAATTGCCTCCCAACAACAGATTCTGCTTAGGCAAAAGATCTCTTCCCTGCTGCTAAACTGAATCTGCTCATGCACGAGCCACGCTCATCCGTACACCTAGTCTGCCCACTGCTAATCATGCAATTTCGTTAACCAAGCATTCCAAACCCTCCATATGATGTAAGTCTCACTCTAGTATCTCTCATTGGCCACACAGGCCATCGCGAGAATAAATATTTGAAACAGTGAACGGCCTACCTCAGTGACTGAACGGTTGTGCTGGGATGGGGGCACAAAGTCGATGTCACGGGAAGTGACTAAACCAATCAATTTACCGCCGATCTTGCCAGAGTCTAATAAAAAACAGAGTCAGCAGCAGAAGCAACAGCAGTGGAAACAGTCATAAAAAGGTGTACGCAAGAGGTAAACCAAAAAAAGGTGTACTACATTGCAGTTACATTACCGTATTATCTCTAATATAAGCACGGTCCTTTATTTTTTCAATGTACCTCCGCCCCGTGCTATTAATGGAGACGTTCCTTTATTGGAGACTGTTCCATTATTATTTCAACCTCATTTCAGAGGCACGTTGCCATGCCAAATTCATGTCAGACACAAACATTTCAGGGTTTTTTCGCCGGTACAGATAATGAATTTACACAGTGTGCTTATAATGGAGACTGAGCACTTTATTTTTTGAATGCCGCCCCAAGGTGTTCTATTATTGGAGACGTGCTATTATTGGAGACTGTGCTTATATTAGAGATAGTACGGTATCCAGTGTCGTAACAATAACTGTGATCCATTGCCATCACTCCTACTGTTATACATGTACATGGGTGATATGAAGAGTGCGCAACTGGATGATCCCTCATGAGCCCCCCCCCCCCCCTTTATACGGTCTTGATCATAGAAGTCAGTAGGTAGTGTAGTTCTGTACACACGCACGCACGCACACACATACACACACACACACGCACTAGTTGCTCACTGCCAAAACTGGTCACGTGGGTCTCCCCGGGAGAGGGGAGAGAGACTCAAAAGGAATCTTGGAAAGATGACTCAATTGGCTATTGAACCGCTCAACGGCCAACACCCCCAAAATCCCCAAAACTCTGGGTGGACTTGAAAATGATCCCACTCATGGGCTCACCACACAGTAAGTGGGTGAGGCCAAGGCGCAGAAAAAAGACTGACGGCATCAGGGTATCCGCCCCGGGATCCACTTGCAGTTACCCTTGCCCCCAGTGAAGGTAATACTTGCAACTAGTGTGGGTGGCTAAATCAGAGTGGATCTGATATGAGCTTCACTAGCACCATTGATTACACAAGAGTTAATCTAGCCACACACACACACACACACCACACCACACACACACCACACACACCACACACACCACACACACACACACACACACACACACACACACACACACACTGCTGCTGCCATGTGAGAGTTTGAACAAGAGAGGAGCATGACGGTGGCCGCGGCGCAACACTTACCAGTCACTGGGAATCCGGAGAAGCCGTACTTCTCCTTGAGCTCCAGAATGTTAGCCACCGTGCAGTCCGCGCTGATCACGACAGGGTCCATGATGAAGCCTTGCTCGTATTTCTACGCGTGAGCGCGTATACAAACAGACACGCAGCAAACACAAACACAAGATCAACACAATCAGCAAAAAAATAGCAGCAACAGATCAAGTGCTCAACAAGTTGTCTCCAAGCCAATATATCCAAAAACATTGGCAACATTACAAATAGATCAACAGCCACGCGACATTGGAAATGACTGAAAGCGTTAACCCTGCTCATTAATTTTTTTTAAATTTCATTGGAGTACAATAATGGGTGCGTAGGTGCTACGTCCATGGCGAGTCACTAGGAGCGACTGACTGCTTGCTTTCTCATAGAGCTTCTTCATTTCCGGCGAGTGATAACGGATTTGGCAGTTTATAGTGGCACGTGAAAGATACCAGAAAGTACTTACCGGTAGCTGACCATGGTGGTAATATCATCGGAATGAATGCCCAGATGCTGAACGACAGGTCTCAATAATAAAATCAAGTTTTTATCTGATTTTACTGAGCGAAAGCATTGCCGTTTTCTTTTGTTTCACCTCCGCGCGGGTGTACTGTAGAATCAGGTGACCAGCCTACCCTTCACATACAGGGTGTACTCTAGCGACTTTAAGATGTAAAAATTACACCGAAAATAACGTGTTCTATAGACTACGCTACTACTCACTTTGACCTTCCTGACTTCAGCGGCTTGCCGGTCGGCATCCATGTTAGCATGGATGATACCAATACCACCCATCAGCTGTATGCGGAGACAGCACGGAAACAAGCAGCACAACACAACTCACCATGCTGGCATACACTACATATCCGCCCCTTAACGAACACGCACGTCCCGTGTTCCCATTGCAGCAGTACGATTTAGGCGCTGCACAATACGCTAGGCAGAGGAGGTAAGCAGGATTAGAGTCAGCAAAGTCCGACATAACTTTAGACAGGGTATATCTCAATACTATCATAAGCCCACCTGACACTGCAATAACGGTATCAGCTCACACTAGTCATACTATTAGTATATCGTAGGCGGTTCAGTTGCACGCATACCGGCATGCTAGCATCTATGCAGTGCACTTAGTCAGGTTCTACTAGTACTTACAGCCATTGCTGTTGCCATGGGAGCCTCTGCAGCGAACACACATACATAAGAATACAGAGCATTGCATGGTAAGCCCGTCATTCCTTATACGCGCACATACGTGCACGCACGCAACAGCTATTGAACCGCCCAACGGCCGACACCCCCTGATCTTAACTCTAGGCGGACTTGGAAACGATCCCACTTATGGGATCACCACACGTCAGTCAGTGGGCGAGGACTAGGTGCAGAAAAAGGATTGACCCTCCGGGAATCCAACTACATTCACCCCTGTCCCCAGTGAAGGTAATACTTGCTACACTACTAGTACTAGTGTGGGTGTTCAAATCAGAGTGGATCTGATAAAAGCTCCACTAGTAGGGACTTCAATTGAAAAACCAAATTCGCGAGTTTCGCATAAAACGCTAGTTTTTCTAAACCGGGAAGGTGTGAGAAACAACCTGTGAAAATTTGAACCCAAAATTCCAAGGCAATCTAGAGTTATAGTCGATTGAAGATCGGAAAACGGGGGAGAAAGTAGTCACAGAAGTAAATGCAAGTATGTATGTGAGCCGTGTGGTTTCCGTCCAGCACTGCACTATCTGGTACATACATGGCGATACAGGATGTGTGCATGCATGCAGTGTGCACGCATGCCGTGCGCGCCTACTTGCACAAGTCACACGTTTTCACCGTCACTGCTTCTACAGCGTGCGCGCAGTTCACTCGATTTTTTTCGTCTACCACCAGGAAATCGCCGTGGGCTGGTTTCTGTGATCATCTTCCTTCTACCGTGATAAAGCGCGAGCCTCAATGTTCTAGAATCCTCTTGGTTTAGGCTAATTCGAGGCCGCTGAACACGAAAATCGGGTGTTCTTCGTGGGGCCGAGTACGGATCTGGTCGAAATTAGTACTTCGAAGTGCATCCGCGCAAGCGCAGAGGCATTATTTTTGGAAGCATGGCATGTGTGGCACCATTGGAAAGGTAATGACCTCAGCTACCTAAAAATAGCATCGACAAGGCCGAAAAGGCCGCGGGAGAAGATACTTGGGCCTCGAACTGCATCTCGAACTGCAGTCACGAGGCGCCCATTCACTTTGTACAGGCGAGCTGTGACTGCACTTTTCGCTTTTCTGTGACCGGAACTGAACTCCCTACCACTAGCACCACTGATAACACAAGCACTAATCTAGCTAGAAGTAGTCCATGGTTAACCGGTATGTACGTATAGTTCATATAGAAAGTATATGAACCCTGAAACCAACAAAGGTGGCAGGTACAGCATTACACCTTCAAGCAGCCGAGCCCGTTGGCAACAGACCCAACACTATCTGGCATTAGTGTACCCACCAGCCGGATCTAGCTGGCACCCCCCCCCCCCCCCCACACACACCCACATGCACCCACCCACACCTACACACGTGTATATACATACTTATACATACTGTTGAGTTCGAAACAGGACTACTGACGACATATCCAGACATTACAACGGGAACAGGTAGGTTGGGGGAACGACATTTATTATACTAGTAGACGACGAGACAAGAGACCAAGACGAACGAAACGACTACATTGAAGAGTGAGGAAAAGAGAGAGTGAGATCAAGTCTAAACGGCAAGATAAAGGGCCTGGGTAGCTATGGCAAATATGGGCGCGCAAGTAGCTACCCAGGCCAACGGAGCAAAAGGAGACAAAAGGTGCGTACGCAAGGGCATGCAGGCCAGCTAGAAATGTACGGGAGGTGGTACCTAACATACCACCCCTCCATGAAAAAAATCCCGCGTCCTCGCGGAGAGAAAAAAAAAAAGAGAGGAAAAGATTTTAAAAAAATGAACTGGAGGAGAAAACACACACACACACACACACACACATACTGCACGCGCGCATGGATCTCACGAAAGTGTGTACTAAAATGCACTCGTACAGATCATTCCTGTACTACTTATTGTGTGAAATAACAATTGGAGTTTGACGAGGAACGTGAATTACTAGTATTTTGCACGGCTAATACAGCCTAGTTACACTTTTGCTAAACATCCAAAAATTAGAGCGTGGCTCACCATGATCGGACCCCTAACTTGGTTATGTTTTACGAACACACGCGCGCGCACACACTACAAAAAATTCACGAAAATAAATTTGACGAAGAAGCATACAAAAAAAAGAAAGAGAGAAAGGTAGCTGACCTGCATGGCTTGAACGAGAATAGACGAGGTAAGGTTGGCGTAGGAGAGACGAGGTTGATAGAGACGAGACGAGGTTGGCGTAGGAGAGACGAGACTGACATGGACGAGACGAGGTTGACATAGACGAGACGAATGGCGGTTGAGGACGGCTGGGCATGGGATGATCTCAGGGTCGTGGGTCGATCAATAATCGGGCGCCAATGTTGAGTTCGAAACAGGACTACTGACGACATATCCAGACATTACAACGGGAACAGGTAGGTTGGGGGAACGACATTTATTATACTAGTAGACGACGAGACAAGAGACCAAGACGAACGAAACGACTACATTGAAGAGTGAGGAAAAGAGAGAGTGAGATCAAGTCTAAACGGCAAGATAAAGGGCCTGGGTAGCTATGGCAAATATGGGCGCGCAAGTAGCTACCCAGGCCAACGGAGCAAAAGGAGACAAAAGGTGCGTACGCAAGGGCATGCAGGCCAGCTAGAAATGTACGGGAGGTGGTACCTAACAATACTTATACACACCGTGTACACCTGTCGCACCAGATGCATGCAAATCACCCACGCACACGCACACACACACATCTACACACCCACACCCACGCGTATACACACACAGTTTACCTGTGACTGTGTCCATTGGAGAGCTGACAAATGGAGCCTTCAGGACAATGTCCTTGGTCAGCTTGGTGGAGAGATCCTACGAGCAGCAACCAAGATTAAAACAGTCGAAAAAGGCTGTGCGTTCAACCGGCACTTTCCACCTTCATGCAACATGACATCATGTGTGAACGGCTTGCAAGACGGAGTTTCCACTCGAGTCCCCGCTGGCAAGGTTCTAGGTACGCTACATTTAAAAAAGATGCAAACTACATGTACCGTAAAGTCTTGTATAAAAGCCGCACTTGAATAGAAGCCGCCCTCGAATAGAAGCCGCAATTTTGGGCCCATCAAATCACACACAAGCCTGGTTTTAGTGTTGACATACATGGAAATACCTGTCTCATATAGAAGCCTGCAAAATTTCACCAAGAAAGTCACAGAAGCCGCGGCTTTTATACAAGACTTTACGGTATGTAAGACTGAGAAAGCTTCTAGGTGTGTGCATCCAAGTCGCTAAGAAAAACCCTATCACTAACTGAAACCAATATCCGGAGGCCATTTACTGTCATAGATGTAGAGCTACAAGCACATGTACTGTAAAACCGGAAAGTCTAACGAGTCACAAAGTCTAACGTTACAAACAACAAATTGTTTTTCGTTATTTGAAAAAGAAAAAACCCGTTATGGCTGGATGTCTGTGTAAAGATGCGCATACAGATGGGTGGCTAGGTAGCTTTCTGCACGTAATCATGCCAAAATTACAAAACGTTAAACTTTTTGGTCGTTAAACTTTCCGGTTTTGCAGTATCTTTTTTCTCTCTGATAGAACGCCATGTTTGGGCACCATAGAATTGACAAAACTCCTTCAAAGTGCCTAAACATGTACTGTAGAAATTGATATTGATTTCCTCATTCACTTAGGCCTCGTTTAGGCCACACGTTTTTATTTCTATGTTTCTCGTCACCCGCGCGCATACGATTCAGGAGTCTGGAAGAAAAAAGAAAAAAAAAACTGTGCTGCACTGACTGCGCATGTGGACCAGCACACTCATGCACAGGTACATAATGTGGCCTGGCCTGCGCGACACATGATGCAAGGACGGTATTTTTTGTGCGCAATCTAGCTGCACATGCACAGATTGTGACAGAAGTTCCACATACTAGTTGCTAACTATGGATGCTATTTTGCATGGTGTGTTGGTGGATTTTAGTGTGAACAAAGGTCTAATAAACTTTTTTTTATTTTTTTCCACCTCTCGCATACGTTTTTAGATTTTCAGGTGACGAGAAACATAAAAATAAAAACGTGTGGCCTTACACGACAACGATTGAAAAACGTTCTTGTCAAAAACGTTTTCAAAAGAATACGCTTCCACAGATTTTGATAAGAGCGTTTACACGACAACGCTGAAAAACGTTTCAAACGAAAAACGGCCTTCAAAGTGTTTTTCAATCGTTTTCGTTCCGTTTCGTTCTCGAGTAAACGGCAAAAACGTTTTACTAGTACGAGCCTTGTACTCAAAACATGCCGCCGCCAGCCTGCACCAGGCCACGTGACCATTGCGCGCCGAAAACGTGTTGCAGTGTACACGATTATCGTTTTCGTGTAAACAGCAAAAACGTTTCGAAAACGATTGAAAAACGTTTTTCAATCGTTGTCGTGTAAATGAGGCCTTAGGCTCAACATCCGAGTTCATTCCGGACACCCCTGGAATTCTGAAAAAGTTGTGAAAAGACATCGATATGAAGAACACACCCTGACGGAGTCGATGGCCTCTACTGGTGCAGCCCCGTCGTAAAAGTAAGAAATTAGAACCGGTGCATTGTCCCCCCAAATGTGAACATGCGACGAGTACCTGCGCAGCAAAAGAGCCGACACCATGAGGTCTCAAATGATGATCGGCTACACCAATTCATGGCACTGTGACTGTGCACAGTGTCCACGAAACTTCGTTGACGGCCACCGTGAATTACAGGTCCACAACATGCTTGTCACTGGCGACACGAGCCAAGATGCGTACAGATGTCTGACGCACACAGCGCACCATGAATGTTCGGCATGCGGTGGAAATCACGAAATATGTCGCATATCCACTATGGACCACGCACGTACAGGTGTCTGCATGGAAATATTCCGAGGTGTGCGCGAGGAAGATGTGCGCCTTTCCTCTTGCCCGCCTCGTTCAATGTTGGTGGTAGACGTCTGTCTCTTGTTGCGAGTGTGAATCACCATGGTGGGCAGACGGGTGGCCATTACACAGCTCGACTGTATCGCCATGGTTGTGTGTGGAGTGCAAATGACAGTGCAGTGTCGTTGACAGAGTCCATTGTTGACCATACCAATGTGTGCCTTGCAGCACAACTGCGCTATGTTGGAACCATGGGCCATCTCCCCATGGGGGTCGCCGCCGCAATTCACCGACTGGGTGCGGCAAGCACCATCGTCGCCGTCGCCGCAGACACCCGTACTTCCACCCGCACCACCGACGCCCGGGATTATCAGGCCGGCACGCCTGAACGCCGCGCGTCGCCAACTCGCCTTACCGCCACGCCCTCCGTCAGCGGAAGAACTAATCACGGCCATCCGAAATCGACTCAACATACGCACGTACCGACCTCCGCGACGACACCATACACACAACCTCCGACGACCACGCCCGCAACCTCGACCACGACCACGACCAATACGCCCGACTCGACACCGATACTATGACGCCGACGTTCTGCCACCGCACCGGCTTGCCATGCCGACCATGCTCCGCCACGCGCCGTACCGCCACTGGACTGGCCCTCCACCCAATCGTCGTCCTCGCCACGTGTTCCCTCGTCGGGGTTCGGTCTATGACCACTCCACCCGTTGGTTTGTCTGGTGATGCCCTGGTCCTGATTGTCTGTCTAATGTTGTCCTAATCGTTTTTCGTGCCGACTTGTAGCCATTGTGTTCCCCTTGCCATGTTGTGTTTGCGTTGTTGTTGTTGTTGTTGTTTTGTGGGTGCGTTTCTTTTTCTTCGTTTTCTATTGAACTTGCGGGTTCTACCATTTGCGTGTGCGGCTTTTTGTGTCTTGTGGGCCTTAGTCTGTTTGTCCCGATGATGTTGCTAGCGCGTTAACTCTTTTCTGAGCGAATGTGCAACTGAGGATTGTCTCATTCACGAATAATTCTTTGATGTCGCTTCCTCGCAGATCGACGGATTTCGCCTCTCCATATAAGTTCCTTGTCATGTGCAACGTGCCGTGCCAGTGGTTGTGGCGTATTTGCACCACCACTGAACCCTTATGTCCTGCGCTGTGTGTCCATCTGCAGTATCCATGTGCACAATGTATTCTCTGGGAGGCAGCCACGGGCCCGTGGACGTGGACGAGACATGGCGAGGTAAGGAGCAGTGTGTGTGAATATCCCCATTCATGCATTCTGCCTACACAGTTCCACCTCGGTGTCTGCAACATCGACCTGTGCTAAATCGTTGGACAAGGACAATTTTCCAAAACCCGCAACTGCTGTATATAACACCCTTATTTCGGTGTAATTTAAATTTCGGTAACTTCCATACTGGTCCTAGATCACCTAATTTAACATTTTAATACACCTAAATTTGCCGAAATACCAAAATATGTAAAAATCATGAAAATCACTGTCAAATTAAAAAAATCAACTTGTATACATGTACTGTATACATGCACTGGTATAGTACATTGTACATACATGTACTGGTATAGTACATTGTACATACATGTACTGGTATACATATGCGCTGCCTCCATCTTGTCGCCTGGCCGGATCGCCTGCTTTGTTTCGCGCTCACACACAGTCTCATTCAGGGTTCCCGGTTCCCAGTAAAAAGGCAACATTGCCTGTTGGGAAATCCCTTACAAAATAAGAAAATGTAGAAAGGAAAAGGAAATATAGATACGAGTTGAGAGTAACTCTCCATCACTGTAACCAGATATTATATACAGTCAGAAAGTGCAACAACTAGGCACAAAACTGACAGAGTACTGATACATTCGACGTCCTGACACCTAGCTTCAACACATCTCCGTAGCGCTAACCGACAACCCTCTTTGGTCTTTCCATAACATTGAACCTTCCAAGTTGGAAGGCTGTCGGTTAGCGCTACGGAGATGTGTTGAAGCTAGGTGTCAGGACGTCGAATGTATCAGTACTCTGTCAGTTTTGTGCCTAGTTATTGCACTTTCTGACTGTATATAGTATCTGGTTACAGTGATGGAGAGTCACTCTCCACTCCTATCTATATTTCCTTTTCCTTTCTACATTTATTATTGGCTCAACATCCGAGTTTCAAAATAAGAAAAAAATAATAATAATTATGTTGAGCCTAGCCGGAGATATTAGTGCAAGAGTGTTTTTTTTTGTTTTTTTGGTGCCATGCATACCGAATTTATCCTTACACCGAAAGGTCAGGGGTTGGCTTTTAGGGCCTGGTCAGACTGCGGCAAATTTTGGTTGCCTGACGAAAACAGAAAAGCGTCCAGAATTAGAATCGCGATCACACTACACACGTGGGGAGAATGAAAATTCAAACTTCATTTCGAGCGTCAAGTGGTAATTTCCACGAACGACGTCAAATTCCTTCACCTTGGGGATCACCAACACCTTCAGTGCAATCCTTGCCACCATCCTTATCAGTTTTGTTGTTGTCCGTGGCCAATTAGCTCCTTGATATCGAGATGAAAAAATAAGTGAATATCAGCGTCAATGGCGTATCAGCGTCAAACTCCTGTTGGAGCGGAAAAGCGTGGACCGTTCTTGCTTTTTTTTGGAGCGTCAACTCCCGCTTTTGCCGCTCTGGCGGCAAGTTACTATGGAGATTCGGATAATAATCCTAGGATTATTTCGATTTTGCCGCAGTCTGACCAGGCCCTTACCGAAATTTTACAACACCGAAAATAAGGTGATACTGTAGAGGCAGAAATTTTCGTCGGTCAATAATTTCGTTCAACTCCAAAGAAAAGGAGTTTGTCCGGTTGAAATTTTCGTCCATGGATCATGAGAGTGTATAGAAAAGCTGGACAAATCGATATTCGTCCTACATTTAATTTAGTCCAAAAGCTCCTTGGACGAAAAAGACGAAATTAAATTCCAGACGAATATTTCTGCTTGTAGAGTATAGAGTAGTTAACTTGCCGATGTGTGCGGGCCATAAGCTCGCATCGGTGGTATGCAATGGCTGAACGCTTCACAACCTCCGTCTGTTGCCTAAACACGCATTCTTCTGCCTTCTCCCTGCGTTCGTGTCCAGGTCGCCATAGTTTCAGTCGCCACTCATCACTTGGCCATTAAAACAGCGTCGACAGCATTCATGCAATTAAAAATGTTTCGTCCGCAAGCCAATGTGTTGAATTAAGTCTGCTGAAGTGCTATTGCACAACATGTCCGTGTTTGTTCTCCTCTGTGCGCGCACGCGCGTGTGTGTGTGTGTGCGCGCGTACATGTATTCATCTTCCTTTGTGTGCGCATGCGTGCGTGCGTGCGTTCATTTATGTCTTCCCTTGTGCGTGTGTTGGGGGGGGGGGGGGGGAGAGGTGTGCGGTGGTCTCACTGGCCCCGTCACTGACGACAGAGATGTCCCACACACGGTGTCATCATGTAACAAAACCAAACAAGAACAAACCTACCACTTCATTTGCCTCAAAATCAATATATCCCGGCAGCAGAATGAAGTCACTGCAGATCAAAGCAAACGCACAAGCCAAACATGCATGGAGACCGTCAAACATAAAAATAATAACAATACACGTTCCGGGGAACCATATCATGATACACGTTCTGGGTAACCATCCTGCGCCAAAGAGGGCGTGTGCACAGTCCTGCACATACAGCTATGGCCAAAGAAATGCGACCCGCGGGCAGAAAAGAGCGCCAAGGCCCATGCGACCCAGGATGGGGCTTTAGACCGTGCATGATGTAATTGAAATGGAACTGCGGCGTTGCTGTGGACTAAGTGTGCACGGTGTGAGGACCGCAGTGTGCTAAGTGTGCTAAGATCACACTTAGCATGTCCTTGCGTGGAACTTGCATTCGCTCGAAGGCAAAAATGAGTACGGATTCACTGCACGATGTGCAATGCGTGTACACAAGGTATGTGTTGTATGCAATGTCAATGTGTGAAACGTTCACAAGGATTAATGTGGCTTGAGGAACACATATGATAGATCTACTACTTCGAAGTACAGTGCGTATCGGCTATAGCGTGGTCGTGTAAAAGAATATACTGCCTACAAGAATGACCTCTCATATTTTCATAATCATAACATGGGTTTCAAGTGAACATTTTTTCTTACAAGCAATATTATCGCATTGTAGAATATATCGGTCCTAGGAATGGTTTTGTGTAGCAAAACATACCAGATTAGTACAAAGTGTATCGCCTGTAGTAATAACATTTGTCCAATGCAGTTCTGATCCGACTCGCATTGCATCGTAGTGTTGCAGGTTCAACTGTTGCTGTCATGTACATGACTGTATCTCATGCTGCATAGCCACATGGCAAGTGTATGGGACTATGAACACCCGCATGCACAGCAGAGATACGTTGTATGTATGATGGCCATCATGTCTCTGCGCACATGCATCTGACATGTCACACTTGATTTATCGTGTGTAAGAAATATCGGAAATAAGAATAGAAAGTCGTTCTTCAAACACCCACGCTATAACCGATACCTACTGTACATGTAAAAAAAAGTAAAGTTAATTGGATTCGCGGCCGCATCACCGATGTGTCGAGGAACACATCAAGCAAAGACGTTCGCATCGGTGGGCCACCACTTCGTTCATATATCCCAGTGTCGAATGCAGACCTCACAAGTGAGTTAGGGGAGAGGGAATAGGTCTCCCAACACAACAGGTGTGTAACAGCATTATTATTGAGGCTATAACCCCATAGACCACATCCTTGTTACCCTCACTCCAGAGAACGTGAGTACCCAGTTCACCATGGGTGTCGGCACAGCTCATTGCATGTAACGTGGTACTCACCCACATCACTGGGATTGAGAGAGAGAGAGAGAGAGAGAGAGAGAGAGAGAGAGAGAGAGAGAGAGAGAGAGAGAGAGAGAGAGAGAGAGAGAGAGAGAGAGAGAGAGAGAGAGAGAGAGAGAGAGCACTAAACACACTCCCTGTTGCCAGCGCAGGTTTTGAACGTGGAACCTCAGGATTCGCAGGCAAGCCTACACACCAATCGGCCATATGCGCAGGTCTACACTTTTCGATGGATTTTGAACATGAAATCAGCTCTTCTGCCTCCACCAAGTCACATGGTTTCAGATCCTCAGAGGTGTGTATGTGTGTATGTGTGTGTGTGTGTGTGTGGTATGTGTGTGTGTGTGGTATGTGTGTGTGTGTGTGTGTGTGTGTGTGTGTGTGTGTGTGTGTGTGTGTGTGTGTGTGTGTGTGTGTGTGCGTGTGGTGTGCCTCTCTTGCGACGTGCGTATACATGGTACATGGTGTGGTGTGTGTTGTGCCTCTCTTGCGACGGGCGTATACAGTGGTCCCTCTATAATCCGGCACCATTTGTGCCACGAAAATCTGCTGGATTAGGGAGGGTGCTGGATTAACAAATCTGATTTACTGCTGCAATGTACATGAAGAGGACATTTTGGCTACTGAAAATTGTGCTGGTTTATCGAGGGTGCTGGATTATAAAGTGCCGGATTAGAGAGGGACGACTGTACATGGTACAATCATGGTGTGGTGTGTGTGTGGGGGGGGGGGGCATGCATGTGCGCGCGTACGTGCGTGTGTGTGAGGGGGGGGGGGGGGGGGGCATGCATGTGCACGCGTCCGTGCGTGTTATGTGTGTGTGTGTGTGGGGGGGGGGGGGGGGGGTGCATGCATGCATGTGTGTGAGTGTGATACATGGTATGGTATGTGTGAACTGATCTTTCACAAGCTGAAAGATGCATTAGAGAGCAGTCTCAGGACCTGGTTACTATTGTGACTTGCGTTCCAAAAAAGGCCAGGACCCCAGAGAATAATATTACTACTCAACAACTCAAGTTTTTTTCTGTCTATTGAATGACGTGATGACATACAATACAAGGGCTAGTCTGCTACGTCCTAAATCTACTACACGTACTGACACGTAAACAAGCACTGCCAATAGCAGGAGTCATTCGCTGCTATGAAATAATCACGAGTACTAGTATGACGTGTATGGTTTCATTGTAGCTACGTCCAGTCATATTGCACAAGCACGAATAAAATAGTGTACAGTATTCTCAAACAAACATGGCAGACCTCCGAGATACCGTCATGCTACAACCAGTGTAGTTACACAAGTTGAGAATAAGAAAATGAGAACGCACAGACTAAAGGGCGCTCGAGATGGATCGGCACTGGCATGGGACGATATTTCCAACAGCGAGACTGAACTGGCCTGGGACCTTCGAGAAATAATTTTGGACAGATTTTTACTGCTACTTTTTTTATCAGTAACGCCAAGTTCGCTTTCGTGCAGCACATTTTCGTACGATCAACCACGCGAGGAGAAAACTTCCATGGATTCATTGACATAAGCATTTATACAAAAACGATTGAATTACTTCAAGTGTAAGGACAAGGCTTTGTAATACTAAATTTCGCAACCAAGAGTTTTATTCATTCGTGAGACAGAGTTCAACTATAAAATACTTACTTGTAAGTGAGTCCTTCGTGCTTCGCCACGAATTCTCCGCAAGAGAGCCCATCCACAGGGATGAAATTAGGATCGTCTGTACCACTGGCCATCGTGCTGGGTAGTAGAAGCCTCCAAAACACACGCCTTACAAGAGACAGCCACTGGACAACAGAGCAAACAACTCGTTGCAGTTACTTTCAAAGAGAAAGATCGAAGCTCTTGACCATGATGCACGTAAAAATGCTGCCTCGATATCAGCAGTGGCACCACGGCCGGACACGCACACACACGCGCGCGCGTGGCGCTGGCCTGGCTCCTATAGGCCTAGCCTCTGTTTTTTTGTTTTGCACGTGCACTTGGTTTGTACATGATGTGTGTGCGTGCTGATCGGGGAGTCGTAAGTTTACCACGCCTTGGCAGGCGACTGTGATGTGCCATGTGATACGCTGGATATTCCGCGCGATCCTCATGCATCATACGCCTCTATATCTACATGATCTACGCGCTCGCTCTGTCCCTCCAGGAAATCGCGATTCCACGGATGCAACAAATTTCGCGATTTTGGCCCAAACCCGCGATTTTCAGGAAAATCCGCGATTTCCCGTGTTTTTTGTTGTTTTCTGCACTATATCTCACATTTTTATGCACTTTTCACGCAGTGCTTTCCATGATCCAGTAGGTTATTTGCACAGTCAGCAGCAGTAGATCTACTCGTACTACCGAGTAGATATGCGATGCAACAAATTTCGTGATTTGGCCCAAATCCGCAATTTTCTGCAAATAATTCCGCGGATTCCTGGCAAGTTCTGCATCATTCCGCACTTTTCTTCGCATTTTTTGTTGTTTTCTGCCGCAATTTCTTGCGCAAGTTTTCGAGAGTTTTTTCCGCAAATTCCCGCAGGGACAGTATGGTATATCGCTCACGTGTACTCTTGTACCATAGTACCTGCCCTGGGCATGGGGCCAGGGCATGGGACCGGGGTTATGAACTCTTGCAGCATGGTGGTACAGTCAGAAGCATGCTAGCCAGGGAGTCGTCAAATACCGGTATGTTCGACGACTCCCTGACTCCCTGAGTAAGAGGGACGGTGAGGCTGAATCTGCCCGATGCTAATATTAATATGGTTTTGTATTCACTTTGTCAAAGCCGACACCTACAGTTGTACAAACCAATGCCTTTCGATCATTCTGTTCTGGATCGATCCATGGAAGGGAGTGCCTGTAGCCTCACCAGCACTGCTACTATCTGTGAGTGTGGCGACCACCATTCATTGTCTTGTCCTGTCTCTCACCCTATCTCTCTCTGTCTCTCTCTCTGTGTCTCTCTCTGTGTCTCTCTCTCTCTCTCTCTTGTCTCTCTCTCTGTCTCTCTCTCTCTGTCTCTCTCTCTGTCTCTCTCTCTCTCTGTCTCTCTCCGTCTCTCTCTCTCTGTCCTCGTTCTCTCTCTCTCTCTCTCTTCCTCTCTCTCTCTCTCTCTCTCTCTCCTCTCTCTCTCTCTCTCT